>NC_041730.1:34665676-34738176 GCF_004115215.2 Ornithorhynchus anatinus | reverse complement strand
ATTAAAATAGATTAGATATGGGTAGATCTTTAGATGTCTCACAGACTGCACCACCTAAATGTTTTTATCTATCAGTAGTATTTACTGAGTGCCTACTGTGTGCAGAGCACTATACTAAGTGTTTTTATGCAGAAGCAACCGGTTCTTCAGTGCTCTGTACATGGTAAGCACTTGATGAATTGATTGATTAGGTTTGGGTGACTTCTCTGTGAAATCAGTCACAGATGGTACTATTACAGAATGTACTAGTTCGGCTCTCAAATATTAATGGCTCAGGCAATTATGAAAGGAGACTACTCTACTCATGATTATTTATATTCTCTTGGTGACAGTGAGTATAATTATGGAAATTTTGATTTGCTTCTGTACAGGATTAGTCGGAGGTTGCCTAAAATATGCACCCCAGGAAGCTTTGAGCTGATAGAAAGTAGTAAGAGAATATCTTTTCTTGTACTTATCAAGTCAACATTTTTCATAATTCTCCACCCACCTGAAAGGCCCTTCTTTTCTGTTTTCTGCAGGCCCCCAAAATAGAGAAGTAAGCCCTGGGGATCTTCCATATCTGGAACCCCAGCACAATGAGCCAATTTGTTTTGGAGGTGTCCTCCCTCACTCCCTGAGGGGATTACTATAGAAAATCCAGTCAAATATTTTGTACAGTTCAGCTCTGCTGTGGCTGACTGGAAATGCTGGCTTTTCCAACACAGTCACCATTCAGAGGAAAGAAGGGGGAATAGCTGTGGCTTGAGCCAGACGTGGCAATTCAAAAAAATTAACTGAAAGGGACCAAAAGGAAGCCTTATTGAAAAATGGAGATGGAGACTCTTGAGTTGTTCTCAGAATGCCAGAATGTGCTGTTTCCCTCTGCTCTGTCTGACTGAAATGTCACATGGTAGTGATAGACTGACTGGGAAGGCACGTTCATTATGCCAGCAAACCCTGGAGTGATAAGAAAGCAGAACAGGAGCTGACGAGCCCGGGAGGTCACATGTCCTCGGGGAAAAGATTTGTGAGCCAGTTGTAGAGTCAGAGCTGAAGATCCTGCTCTCTTTTGGGTATGTACTTTAAAACCTTCTGAGAAAGGTTCAGAAAACCCTGGGTGAAAAAATACTTTTGATATTGACTCTGGTACAAATGATTGGGGGTGCTTAGGCCTGGGACTTTCCACCTGCTGGAGAAATGGAAATCCTCTTTATCAATCAATCAATGAATCAATGGTATCAATGGTATCTACTGAGCTTTTACTGTGTGCAGAACACTGTACTAAACATCTGGGAGAGGACAATTAGCAAAGTTGGAAGATACATTCCCTGCCCACAAGGAGCTTACAGTCTAGAGGGGTAAACATTAAAATAGGTTAGATATGGGTAGATCTTTAGATGTCTCATAGACCGTACCACCTAAATGTTTTTATCTATCAGTGGTATTTACTGAGTGCCTATTGTGTGCAGAGCACTATACTAAGTGTTTTTATGCAGAACCATCCAGTTATTCAGATTACTTATTTTCTATCAGGGTGGCTTGCCGACTTGTTTGTCAATCTCTATAGTCCATGGTCATATCCATTTTGGAATTGTCAGATTTCCCTTAGGTTTAAACTGCTAAAAATGGAATTTCAGTAATAATTGTGGTATTTAAACGTTTATTTTGTGTCAAGCACTGTATTAATATCCATGTCCCAAAAGTATGTAAGATAAACTAAGAAACATTGTTTATTTAAAGGAATCCAGAACTAAATAATAATAATGATATTTAAGTGCTTTCTAAGTGCTGGGTAGATATAAGATAATCAGGTTCAATACAGTCCCCATCCCACACGGGGCTCATATTCTAATTGGGAGGGAGAACAGGTATTTAATCTGAGAAGAAGAATGGCCTAATGGTTAGAGCATGGACCTTGGAGGCAGAGGACTTGGGTTCTAATCCTGGCTCCACCACTTGTCTGCTTTGTGACCTAGGGCAACTCATTTAACTTCTATGTACCTCAGTTACCTCATTTGTAAAAAGGGGATTAAGCCTTTGAGCTTAATGTGGGGGAGGGAATATGTCCAACCTGATTATCTTATATCTACCCCAGTGCTTTATACAGTGCCTGGCACAAAGTAAGCACTTAACATGTCATAAAAAATTTACTTTTGAGGAAACTGAGGCACTGTGAAATTAAGTGACTTTCCTGCCAGAGATCACATAGCAGATAAGTGACAGAGCCAGGATTTGAGTACCAATTATCTTGAATTTATAGTACATATACATATATATATACAGTACATATAGTATGCATTTAATAAATATCCTTAGATATTAAGGATATATAAGAATATACAAGATTTTTAAAGTGAGCACAAGAATTTTAGTTTCAAAATAAATAATTTCTTAACATGGAAGATTGTTATTTATTAGAATGATTAGGAAAGTTAGGGAACCTCGTCTCTAGGAGACTTCAAAATCAAGATAGATCCTAGAAAAAAAAATTAGCAAATGATGGAGGTAAAGGACAAGATTAGGATGATAAAGAGTAAAAAAAAGTTTGGTGAGGAAAGGGAAAAATACAGGGTGGAGATCACTGAGAAAAACTGCAAAGGAGAAACAAATAATAAGAAAGATTATGAAAAAGTGTGGCCTAGTGGAAAGAGCATAGGACTGGAAGTCAGAGGCCTGGCTTCTAACCCCAGCTCCATCACTTGTCTGCTGTGTGACTTTGGGCAAGGCACATAACTTCTCTATGCCTCAGTTACCTCATCTGTAAAATGGGGATTAAAACTTTGAGCACCACATGGTGGAATATGGAATGTGTCTAACCTGATTATCTTGTAGCTACCCCAGTGCTTAGTAGAGTGTTTGTCACTGGACAAATACCATAAAAAAGTTAAAAGGGAGAAAATAATAATGATAATGATAATACTAATGATAATGGTATTTGTTAAGCACTTAACCAGGTTGAACACAGTCTCTATCCCACATGGAGTCACAGTCTTAATAGGAGGGAAAACAGGTATTGAATCTCCATATCACAGTTGAGGAAACTGAGCCACAGATACACTAAATGACTTGCCCAAGGCCATACAGTAGGCAAGTGGCAGAGCTGGGATTAGAACCCAGGTGCTCTGGCTCATAGGTCCTTGATTTTTCCAGTAGTCCACACTGGCTTCCATAATAATAGGAGATGGATGTATCAGAGGAGAAAGAAACAAAAAGGAATGGGAAGATTTGGGAGAGCACAGACTGGTAACTAAAAGAGCTGATAGAAGAAAGTTGAGGATGTTTGGGAGAATGGAGGGCATGTGAATAGACAAGGGTGGGGCATAGGTGCAAAGGGTTAGGTGGTCACTGAAGAGGCCACAGGATGTGATGTCTACTCAAAGAATTGCTGCTGAATGGATCCTATTGTAGCCATGGTAACACTTGTTTTATTGACAAGAGTGAATTCTATGGAATTTGTAGGAGTATGAAATTGGGCCCCTGCTACAACATGACTCCAGGAACCATGTCATTATAAGAGAGTTTATAGGGACTGTAGGAAGAAGAAAGACTCACAAATTCTCCCATATGATGCTGGAAATTAGTTAAGCACACATTACACTGAGTTCTGTGCTACTGTGACCAGATTTTAGCAGGGTTCTGGTGAACATCTTGTAATAGTGACCCCATCCCCTCTACGTTTTTTTATGTTTGCAGGAATATAAGTACTGCCAAACTGAATGAGACCAGTAGTCCATCCAATCCAGTATTCTGTTGCTAACAGTGGTACCGAAAATGCCTAAAGGAGCAGAATGATGGTTGAATCTACTCCATTCTTGTGATTAAAGAGGAAGCTTTTACCATTTCTATTTCACCCTCTAATAACTTATCACTGACTTTTAAAAACATGATTCTATCTAAATCCTTCTTAAGCATTCTAACTTCCTTAACTCTTCTTTGAATGTCTCCAGTTTTTCTATTAGGTGTCCCTTCAAGGTCCTCTTTCTTATCCATTAATTTTCCAGACTCTTACTATTTTCTGTATCCATGACTACCTGTGATAACAAAAATCTCCCTGGCAGCTGGGGCTGGAAGGTTTAGGGCCAAGTAGGGATAGGATAGCTATCATGCCTCCTCGCTCTCCCCCATCTTTTTACACCTATTGTGACTTTGTGTCGAGGGTGGCTTGGGCTGGACCAGATCCAATCAATGGTATTTTTTGAGCACTTATTATGTGCAGAGCACCGTAATAATAATAATAACTATGGTATTTGTTAAGCACTTACTATGTGTCAAGCACTGTTCTAAGCGCTGGGGTAGATACAAGTTGGCCGGACTGTCCCATGTGAGGCTTACAGTCTTAATCCCCATTATACAGATGAGGTAACTGAGGCACAGAGAAGTCAAGTGGCTTGCCCAAGTTCACACAGCAGACAAGTGGCATCCCCTAGAACCCATGTCCTCTCAGTCCCAAGCGCTTGCTCTTTCCACTAAGCCACACTGCTATTAATATGATTACTATGTACCAATCACTGAACTAATGAGCTCAAAGATCCACAGTCATTATCCACTTCAGGTAGGAAGACAAGAAAGCTGATTTAAGAAGTAATCATGGCAATTGATTTCACTCCACAACTGCTGATTTAATTGTCAGAATACTTCTATTCTGACTACTAAAGAGTGTTCTAAACTATGTGCTATCATGTGAATGACATGTGAATGACATTGTGGATTTGGACTACAGCATACCAAAGTGGTCATCTTTGCTGCACATCAGATAAAGGATAAGTGCAAAGAACAACAAAACCACTATGTTGTATTTCACAAAAAACACTTGACACCACTAGTAGGCCTAGGCTCTCATGGATTCTAAACAATTTTGGCTTCTCTAGGAAATATATCAAGATCCAAAACTTACCTCATAATGTTATAGACTGTCAAGGCAGAGTCGAAAGTGCTTTATCTGATCCTTCCCACCTAACAAAATAAAACAGAATTGTTTAAAAGGGTCAGTTATCCATCCTAGTCCACAAAGCCAAATCTGAGGAATGAGATTGGAAGAAATCTCTGATCCTCATGAAATTCTGGCAGCTCAACAGATTACGAGATCTTTATTAGTTCTTGTATCAATTTACAGGAATGTCTATATTCTGATTACTGTACCCTGAAACCACATACAAAAGAAAATTATAGTTAGGAAAGTGCTATGAACCGTAATTACCCTAAAAACTCTGAGGCAACCAAGAATCTCTTTACACAACCAAAGATTTTCTTTGGCAACACTGCCCTTGATATCTGCTGTGCAGATAGTGTGAGATGCAGTGACATAGGGGTAGACAAAGAAGTATTCTTTGGGAGATTCCCAACATACCATCATCGTCTCAAATTTCAGACAAATGGAGAGTTTACTTGCATAATCTTAGTCATCATTCTCAGTTTCATCATGGTTAATAGGGAACATTTCACAGGGTTTCAGATTTGTTCACCTTTTGCGTCTTGCACCTTGAGCAGTGACAAGTAGTGACAGTGACATATGGACTATGTCAGGTAGCTAAAAGGCCCAGACTCCTAGTTGCTTGCAAGAATGGGGCTCAGAAGGAGAGGAAACTGTGTTTGTAGGGATAAGAAGTATGAGTAGGACTTGTTCAATCAATAGAGGTCTGGAGAAGCTGAGGGATCATAACAATATTGTGTTAGAGCCTGTAATGACAGCATGGTAACACTGACCCAAACCATGCCACTAAACTGCCTTTAGCAGCATTGAAGCAGTGTACCCTAGTGGACAGAGTACAGGCCTGGGAGTCAGAAGGACCCGGGTTCTTATCCTGGCTTCCCTACTTGTCTGCTGTGTGACTTAGGGTAAGTTACTTTTCTTCTCTGTGACTCAATTACTTCATTTGTCAAATGGGGATTAAGACTGTAAATTAACCCAATGTGGGGCAGGGACTGTGTCCAACCTAATTAGCTTGTATCTACCCCAAGGCTTAGTACATTTCCTGTCATATAGTTACCACTTAGAGTCTATATATAGGGACTGGAGAATGGAGATAGACTCACAAATTCTCATCCTCTCATATGATGCTGGAAATTAGTTGGGCTCACACTATATTGAGTTCTAAACTATTGTGACCAGATTTTAGCAGGGCTCTAGTGAATGTCTTGTAATCATGACCCCATCCTCTATTCTTTTTTTTTTATAAGATCACAGGAATATAAGTACTGCCAAACTATGCTTAACAAACACTATAAAAAAGTGGAAACAAAAACCAAAAACAAAACAAAACACATTTTGGGGAACTGCAGTCTACCAGGAAATTAGAAGAATGTCTGAATACCTGCCAGGCTAATTCGACACCAGAACTGGACCTGCATGACCATGTCCTTCTACGTGGCTCAGTGGAAAGAGCATGGGCTTTGGAGTCAGGGCTCACGAGTTCGAATCCCAGCTCTGCCATTTGTCGGCTGTGTGACTGTGGGCAAGTCACTTAACTTCTCTGTGCTTCAGTTCCCTCATCTGTAAAATGGGGATCAAGACTGTGAGCCCCACGTGGGACAACCTGATTCCCCTATGTCTACCCCAGCGCTTAGAACAGTGCTCGGCACATAGTAAGCGCTTAACAAATACCAACATTATTTTGGTGACGTATCATCGACTGCTTTGTGGTTTGATGGAAATGTTTACAGAAATGCTAACAGATGATAGGAATCTTTATGATATTACTGGTTCCCATTTTTATCAAAGCAACCCAATTGGTGAAATAATCATTACTTTAGGAAGCAGTGTGGCTTAGTGGCTAGAGCATGGGCCTGGGAGCCAGAAGGTCATGGGTTCTAATCCAGGCTATGCCACATGTCTCGGGCAAGTCACTTAACTTCTCTGGGCCTCAGTTACCTCATCTGTAATATGGGAATTAAGTCCTATGTGAGTCCTATGTGGGACAGGGACTGTGTCCAGCCTGACTACCTTGTATCTTCCCTAGCACTTAGAATAATGCTTGGCATATTGTAAGTGCTTAACAAGTACCATTATTACTGTTATTATTATTTTCATTTGAAATAGTCCCAGAACTATCAGCTGCCTGCTCTATGACTTGCTATAAAACCAGAGTCTGGAAACCAAATGTAACAGTCCATGTGCCTGGATCTTGGCTCTATGGCATCTCAATCTGTGCTGAGTGTATCTACCGGTGAATACCCAAATGAAATACAGCCTCCAATAATCATAAAAAGACACCCTGAGACTTGGGAAGAGGCCTGTAGTTTTCTTCCAGGACATAGTCCAACAATCACTTATAGTTTTCAAATTAGATTCTGTACCACAAACTAGTGCAATGTCACTGGCTAGCCAACAGGTAAAGAAACTGTTCTTTTTTAGTGGGTGCCAAGCTGAAACACTCATTCCTCCAAATCTAGCTTCAGTTTGAAAGGACTGTGTGGTGAGGAATCCAACACTGAAGTGTTCGTTAACTAGATGCAATGACAGCAGAAGGCAGATAACTTATTTGTAATTAAATCATTATGGATTACCCCTTTTGTTTCCACACACTCGTTGCTTTACAGGTAGGACTGCAGTGAAGCTAACCTTTTACCTTCCCTAGAAACCAAGGGTAGTGTAGCTGATTTCTGTGTGCGTGCGTGCGTGCGCACACACACATACACACACACACACACACATCTCCAGATTTAGACTCAGAAATAGAAATGAGTTTACCATGTCTCCTGTAGATACCAGGAATAAGCTACATGGAAGTTGCTGTGGAAACTGAAACAATTTTCTCCAGGACCAGTTATGGAAACAGATCCATCAGAAAACTTCATCAATAAAAAGAGACAAAGTACACAAGTAGTCTGCTGCAGCCCTAAATTAGTTCATGCGACTTCCTAAGAACTTGATTGGCTTCCAAGAGGAGCTTTCTCTATTCGAGGGACTGTTTTATCATCATGTATTTGGGGAAAATTTTAGAAAGTATTAGAAATTTTAATTAAAAAGAGTAAATTCTATCAGGTATCTGCAGCAGTGGCCTAAAGAATCAAAAACTCAAAATACCATTGCCATTTTGAGCCCTACCCAATTTGCTTGGACCCATCCCAGTGCTTAGAACAGTGCCTGGTGCATAGTAAGCATTTAACAAATACCACCATTATTATTATTATTATTGATTAATTTTCCCTGAGAGCAGTTAACTAGACATCAGCTTTGATATTTCCTTCCTTTCTTTAACACTAGGCAAAATGATAAAGGAAAGCTTCCATTTCTGACATGGGGCACTGTTACTGTACTCTGATTTGGAGTACTCTGGCCCCCAGAAGGCATGACTTGGATTAAGCAATGTATAGAAATGGTTTATTAGTGAAAGTTCATAAACAAAGTAGTTATTCCACTTGTCTTCAAAATGTCCACTATCTTTTGTTTCATTTCAAAAACCTAGTCACTTTGGGGGTGGAGTTTATGCCTGGCAGAGACCAGATAAACTCCAGTCACTGCTTTACAATACTTTAAAAAAATTTTAATCTTTAAAAGGACAGGCTGCTGGTTAACTGAGAGAGTGCACTGTTTGATTGACAGTATCTGTCAGAGGCAATGAACTCCACTTGAACATTGCCTTTATGTTGCTGTGTAAAGTTGTTCAACTGTGACCCTTCCATCTGTTCCAGCTAATCTGAAAGTCATTTATACCCGCTTCCCCATTCATTCTAAACACAGCACATTCTCCTGTTAACACACATATGCAAAGTTGTCAGGCTGTCAGCAACTTAAGGTTTTTTTGTGGGGGGAAGATGGGGCCAGGAGAAAGTTTCACTTACGACATCTGTGTAAACAGTTACCCACAACAATTCCAATGACAAGGCCATTTTCTAGATAATTCCAGGTATTGGCTGAAGGAGCATCATTTCTTGTCCCCCAAATACCTCTTAAAACAGGTGCATTGCTTGCCCCGTGCATTTTGAACAATTGTGCCACAGTTGAAAAAGCTGTGTTTTGAAAATGGGGTTTAAATATAGCATACCTTATGTGGTTGAAGTGAAGGTATGATATTTTGCCTCAATTGCATTTCCAAAAATGAAATATGCTTTCTATTTCCCATGAGGGAGTTTCTCTCTCTTGTTTAGTAAGCAATAACCAACATCTACAGTCATTCTTACCTATTCAAAAATAAAGGTCTGATCTTCCACTGGTAAGATTAGTATGTGTGATTTTATTTTGAAAAAAAATGAAATTATTAAATTTTTCATTCCAATTTACCTCTCACTTAATTCTCAATGGAGATCAAGTCCTTTCACTAAATTACAGTTTTGGTGACATGTTAAAAATAATCCAGAATTTCAGTTTGAGAGCAAAATCCCTACAAGTCCCTTGCAACAGTTAAACTGAGTCACCAGAAGAAGAACAGAGTTTACTCATCTCTTTGGTTAAGAGACTTGATACTTCGGGCATTTCTAGGAGGAACACCAAAATCTTGTTTTTTCCTTTTCTTTCAAACACAACCACAGCCCAAGTTCTTATGCTACTTACTATGGAAACACAAAGGCAAGCGAGCAAGGTGGAGTTTAGGTTTAAGACTGCATACCTTTATATACACACTCATGAGAGAAGCGACATAGCTTAGTGGAAAGAGCACAGGCTTGGGAGTCAGAGGACATGGGTTCTAATCTCAGGTCTGCCACTTGTCAGCTGTGTGACCTTGAGCAAGCCACTTAACTTTTCTGTGTCTCAGTAACTTCATCTGTAAAATGGTGATTAAAACTGTGAGCAACCTGATTACCTTGTATCTACCCCAGTGGTTAGAACAGTGCTTGGCACATAGTAAGTGCTTAACAAATACATAATAATAATAAATTCATCATGAACAATCTCATGTTGCTGCTGAAAAAGAAAAAAGAGGAAAATAATAGGAAAAAGCAAAATAATATGAGTTGCATCAAGTTGGGAAGTGAAAAAAATTATAGGAACTGCTATCTAACAAAAATTCAGATGGGAAGTCATAAGATTTTTATTACACAAAATCAACTGGGAAATAATAATAATAATAATTCCTGTTTTAAATTCATAAAACAATCACTACCTCACTTGTGGACTCCCAACTTTTATTCTCATTTGACAAATTAGAAAACTGAGGTCCTAACTGGTCTTGTGACATGCCCAAGATCAACAGCAGAATCTTCTGACTCCTAGTCTGCAAATGCCTCACTTCAGAAACATAAAATAAGAATGTGGGTTAGTAACAGTTACTTTGGCTGCTGCATTTCCAGTTCACATATTCTCACCTATTGGCCAGTCAGCATGCTAAAGTTGGCCACTCTGTTGTCAGTAATTCAGGCTACTTCCTAGTTCAGGAGAGGCACCTTACTGATTAAATCCCTCAATTGATCATATTTATTGAATGCAGAACCCATCCCTAAGTGTTTGAGAGTTACAATATAATACAGTTGTTAGACATGATCCCCTCACACAGTGCTCAACGAATAACTGCTGGTGATGAAAATCAAGCCAGAGTAAAGAGTCAGAGTCAGAGTAAAGAGTCCACCTGGGCTCAGGGATGGAGGGGAAGTTGTAGTACCGTTTTATCAAGAATCAGCATGGCCTAGTGAAAAGCCCATGGTCCTGGGAGATCGAAAACATGGGTTCTAATCCTGGCTCTGCCAGTTTCATTCATTCATTCATTCATTCATTCATTCATTCATTCATTCATTCATTTATTCATTCAATAGTATTTATTGAGCGCTTACTATGTGCAGAGCACTGTACTAAGCCCTTGGGATGAACAGGTGGGCAACAGATAGAGACAGTCCCTGCCGTTTGACGGGCTTACAGTCTAATCGGGGGAGATGGACAGACAAGAACAATGGTAATAAATAGAGTCGAGGGGAAGAACATCTCATAAAAACAATGGCAACTAAATAGAATCAAGGCGATGTACATTTCATTAACAAAATAAATAGGGTAATGGAAATATGTACAGTTGAGCGGACGAGTACAGTGCTGTGGGGAGGGGAAGGGAGAGGTGGAGGAGCAGAGGGAAAGGGGGAAAAGAGGGTTTAGCTGCGGAGAGGTGAAGGGGGGTGGTAGAGGGAGTAGAGGGAGAAGGGAGCTCAGTCTGGGAAGACCTCTTGGAGAAGGTGAGTTTTAAGTAGGGTTTTGAAGAGGGGAAGAGAATCAGTTCCTGTTATTGTGGGCAGGGAACGTGACTCCTGTATTGTTATATTGTATTCACCCAAGTAAATGGTAAATGCTAAACCATTACCAAGCAATGGTAAACCACTTCTGTAACTTTACCAAGAAAACTCTACGGATACACATACATGAATGACCTTATGACTGAAGATTGGACATTCTGAAGAGGTTGTGTCCATGTAGTCGCTATGGGTCAGAAACAACATGTCATGTGAAGAAGACTCAGCCAAGTGCTTAGTATAGTGCTCTGCAGGCAGTAATGGCTCAATAAATATGATTGATTGACAGGGACTAACTGATTGCATGTGTGCTTAGTGTGTCACTCCTATTAACAATTCTGATTCCCTCATCAATAGAAGCTGCTAATTGGTGGGGCTATTAACCAGTTCAGCCTAGGGCAGGTGATCTTTCAGGGACTTAAGCTAGGAAAGCTACTCTGGGTCAGCTCTCTCACAACCAAGGTTTTGGAGCCCGGGCAGGGGGAAGGGGAGGATAGGTCTCCCCTCTAAACTGGAAGGTCGTGTGGGTAGGTAACATGTCTGCCAGCTCTGTTATACTGTACTTTCCCACGTCCTCTGCATATAATAAGTGCTCAATAAATATCATTGATTGATTGATTGACCAGCGATGGACTATTCTATTCCTGCTTCTCTTCTTTTAGGTCTGGGGGCTCCCTCCCCTGCCTGATTTTCCAAAGCCGAGCCAGCGTTTTCTGAACGAGGATGGCCTGGACTTTGGTCCCTATGTACTTCGGGCCTGTGGTCCCTCGGGTGTCTCACACACACAGGCCCTGGCAACAGGCCAGAGCTGCAGGGAGTGGTAGAAGTTCGACCATAGGTGGAATGCTGATTCGTGGGCAAAGATGTTCCATCCATCATCCATTCATTCCATAGTACAGTGCTTTACATTCAATAAGGGCTGTGGATTCTAATCCTGCTTCTGCCACTTGTCTGCTGCGTGACCTTGGACATGTCACTTTGCTTTTCTATGCCTCTATTCCCTCATCTGCAAAATGGGAATTAAAACTGTGAGCCCCGGGTGGGACATGAACTGTTTCCAACCTGATTATCTTCTATCTATCCTAGTGCTTAGTACAGTGCCTGGTGCATAGTAAGTGCTTAACAAATATCATAAAAAATGTCATTAATTGATTGATTCCATGCAGCCATTCTCGAGGGTAACTTCTTGGTAGGCAAGGACCAGAGCTGCAGTGTCAGTCCATGCAGCTGGGGCCACATTGTGGGAAGAAGTGTAATTTATTGGAAAGAGCTCAGGATCAGGAGGCAGGAGACTTAAGTTTTAATCGTGATGGGTCCCTTGCCTGCAAGATGATCTTGAGCATGTCACTTAACTTTTCTGTGTCTCAGTTTCCTCATTTGTAAAATGGAGATTAAATGGCTGCTCTCCTTTCCCTTAGATTGCTAACAACATATGGGACAAGGACTGTGTCTGATCTGGTTGAATTGTACCTTCCCTAGTACTCAGGACCCAGTGTACACAAAGGCTCTATGCACGACCAAGCACTCAAGTATTCAGCTTCCATTATTTTAACTCAGGGTACAACCTTTGCCTTGACTTCAAGACTGCTTCAACTGAATCCTCATCACCAGATGACCTACGGGCAAGAGCATGGACCTGGAAGCCAGAGAATGTGGGTTCTAATCTTGCTCCTGTCACTTGTCTGCTGTGTGACCTTGGGCATGTCACTTAACTTCTCTGTGCCTCAGTTACCTCATCTGTAAAATGAGTCCCAGGTGGGATAGGGACAGTGTCCAACCTGGTTATCTTGTATCTACTCCAGTGCTTAGAATAGTGCTCAGCACCCAGTAAGTACTTAACAAATACCATAACTATTATTATTACATCTTTTCCTCCTACATTTCAACTTTGCTTTTACCAAGCAAATTTCCAAACTGCCTATTGCTTTTGTCTCTCCCCATCCAACCTATTGTATGCACCTGTCAACTTGCTTATAAGTAAACTCATTGTGGGCAGTGAATATGACTGTTTATTGTCATATCACACTCTCTCAAGTGTTAGTACAGTGCTCTGCACACAATAAACTCTCAAGGATTGAATGAATGACTGAAATAGCTTCTCCAACTTCCTCAATCAATGACCTCTTCAATCAATCAATCAATCAGTGGTATTTACAGTGTGCTAACTGTGAGCAAAGCACTATATTAAGCACCTGGAAGAGTATACTACAACACAGGTGGTAGATATGTCCCCTGCCCACTTAAAAATCACCACCTCCTGGAGGCATTCCCTGATTAATCCCCCACCTTCTTGGACATGCTAGCCCATTGCTACCTTAGCATTCTGTTTATTCATGTCTATACACTTTGTTACTTTACTATATTAATAAATTTACCAAATCAGTGGGATTTATTGAACACAGCACAGTATTAAGCACTTAGGAATGTTCAATTGCCTGAACTGATCCCTTCTCCCAAGTACTAGAAGCAATGGGATTTACTGAATGCAACACTCTGTGCTAATACCTGGGAAAATACAACAGAATAGTGAAAAGAGAAAGGTCTGATAAGGGCTACACATTTCCCCATTCCTCAAAAACCTGCAGTGATTGCACATTCCTCTCTGAATCAAGCAGTAACTCCTGAGCATTAGATTTAAATGCAAGATTTAGATCACCTTCAGTCTTCCTTCTCAACAGTTCATACTGCCTGGATTATTTTTCTAAAAGATAATTTTGCACACATCTCTCTGCCCCTCAAAAATCTCCAGTCGTTTCCCATCAATTTCTGCACCAAGCTTGAGCTCCTAATCATTGGCTTTTAGGCACTGAAGCAGCTCTTTCCCCACTAGGGCTCCTTTCTCACCTTACCCCAGTTAGCACACTTCATTTCTCTCAAGTCTGCTTAATCAGTGTGCCTTGCCCCTCATTTCTCCTGCAGCCAACCTCTTGCACACCCCTTCTCTCCTCCATTGAACTTCCCCTCCCCTCACATCCAGCAGATCACTGCTTTCCCCTTTTGAAATCACATCTCTCCCAGGAAGCTTACCTGATTACTGTCTCATCTCCCTAACCTATCTCTCCCCCTTCTACCACTTCTGCAATTCTGTATCTCCTAAACACTTGGGTACTCCTCTTCTACCCTGCCTCAACTTCATTAGCACTTAGGGCAGGAGAAGCAGCGTAGCTCCGTGGAAAGAGCCCGGGCTTGGAAGTCAGAGGTCATGGGTTCGAATCCCCACTCTGCCACTTGTCAGCTGTGTGACTGTGGGCAAATCACTTTACTTCTCTATGCCTCAGTTCCCTCATCTGTAAAATGGGGATTAAGACTGTGAGCTTCATGTGGGACAACCTGATTACCCTGTATCTACCCCAGCGCTTAGAATAGTGCTCTGCACATAGTAAGCACTTAACAAATACCAACATTATTATTATTATAAACTCCTTAAGGGAAAAGATCATGTTTATTATCTCTATTGTACTCTCCCAAGCATTTAGCACAGTGCTCTGTATGGGGTAAACGCTCAACAAATATTATTGATTCAAAGCACTCAATTAGCTTTCCCTCTTATTTATCCACTCTCTTCTTCCATTACCTCCCAACTCACACTGTTCTTTCAAGCAATCAACACACTGTACCTCTCATTCTCATCCCTCTGGTCACTGCCTTCTTGCTCAAGAAGCAATCTGTACTAGTAGATAGAGAACAGGTCTGGGAGTCAGAAGGAACTGAGTTCTAATCCCAACTCCACCACTTGTCTGCTGTGTGACCTTGGGCAAGTCACTTCACTTCTCTGTGCTTCAGTTACTTCATCTGTAAAATGGGAATTAAGAGTAAAATGGGAATTAAGACTATAAGGACTGCATCCAACCCAATTTGCTTGTATCTACCTCAGTGCTTAGTACAGTGCCTGGTACACAGTGAACACTTAAATGATGATGTTGGTATTTGTTAAGCACTTACTATGTGCCGAGCACTGTTCTAAGCGCTGGGGGAGATATGGGGTCATCAGGTTGTCCCTCTTGGGGCTCACAATCTTAATCCCCATTTTACAGATGAGGGACTGAGGTCCCGAGAAGCTAAGCAACTTGCCCAAAGTCACACAGCTGACAGGTGGCAGAGCCAGGATTAGAACCCATGACCTTTGACTCCTAAGCCCGGGTTCTTTCCACTGAGCCATGCTGCTTCTCAATGCCACTTATTATTACATTATTGCTCAAGCCTCCCCCCATACCTTCGTTTCATGCCCAATAGACCAAACCTTTCCTTATCTTCAAAACCTTTCAGAAATCACATCTCCTTCAAAACCTTTCTGAAATCACATCTCCTACAGATTATCCTCCACCCCACTTTATGTCCCCAAACTTCCACTTCACTAAAATCTGCACTTCTGCAGATATCTTAGGCATTTTTATTACTTCTCCCTACTGTAATTCATTTAAGTCTGTTTCGCCAGCTAGATTGGCAGCAGTTAATTAATTGACAATATCATACTAATACAGTGCTCTGCTCATAGTAGATACTCCCCCCTTTTTTTTTTTTGCTAAAGCTCTTACCATGTGCCAGGTGCTATACTAAGTGTTGGGGTCGATACAGGCTAGTCAGGTTGGACACAATCAATGTCACATGTGGGGTTCACAGTCTTAATCCACTTTTTAAAGATGAAGTAGCTAAGGTCCAGAGAAGTTAAGTGACTTGCCCAAGGTCACACAACAGAGAAGTGGCAGATCCAGGATTAGAACCCAGGTCCTTCTGACTCTCAGGCCCATGCTCTATCCAGTAGGTCATGCGGCTTCTCATTAAACCCAATTGGCTAATTAATTAATTGGCGATCCTCGCCCCTTCTAATGATACCTGCTCCAGTTCTTTTGACCTTTGTGCTGACTTCCTTCTGAGTTTGGCATTCCTTTTATGTTGATCAGGTTTTTGCTGGTTATCAGGATCTCCTTGACAACAAAGGTAACATCCACAGCCTTCATCAATCCAAGTAGCCTTCATTTCTGTGAATTTTCTTCATCTTGCTTGAAGAATTTGGCCAGAAAGAACCCCACTGTCTTCATTTATTGAGAAAACAAGGTGAGATATTGCACATTCCTTGGATAACATCAATAATGTGTGCCTGAAGAGTGTTAAAAAATAAGGATATAAAGTGTAACTATTATGCACTTTTTTCTATCATTTAAGTAAATTTGAAGAATATTTGAAAAGCACAATAGTTAAACTCAAATAATCCTGTGAAAATGTTTGACTTATCCCAAATAAAAATATATTTCATCATGAACTCATTTGGTCCAGAAATGACAAATGGGAGGTAACATAGTCTAGTGAGCATTGCATGGGTCTGGGAGGCAGAAGACCTGGGTCCTACTCCCAGATCTGCCACTGGCCAACTGTGACACTATGGGGAAATCACTTTACCTCTTTGTAACTCAGTTTTGCCATCTATATAAAAAGTTTACGTTAGTTGCTCTCCTTATCTTCTTACATGGTGAACCCTGAATGGAATAGGGGATATCCAATCGAATTATCTTCTATTTACCCCAGGTACCTTAAAAAAGTGATTTATCTACCTTATTTCTTTCTTACTTTTTTCCCAGTTTCTTCCATTTTCACACATTATGCATCTGGATAAGATTCTCTTCCCCAGGTTTTTGCATTTGCTTCTTCAGAATGGAAATTTTTTACCAGTAGAAAGTTCATTGCCTTTCCATAGTGTTTTGATGGAAAACAAGACAACTTAGATTTTAAACAACCTTTTAAAGCCTGATACTTCAGAATGGAGGAATAGTTCACCATTCCCCTGTTCTCTGTCCATCTCACGTTTGTTTCCCATCACATTAGATTGTAAGCTCCTTAAGGGCAGGGACATGTCTACCAACTCTGTGGTGTTGTACCATCCCAAACAGTCAGTACAATGTTCTGCATTCAGTAAACACTCAATAACTACCAATGATTTCCTTCCTCTTTCTTCTTTAACTTACATTTTTTAAAACTTTTCAGGCTTGAGGAAAAATTAGATGAAACACTTGGGATCAAAGATAAAAGGTTGAGAGGCCAATTTGAAGTGAGAAAAAAATCAGGTAGGGGCAGGAAGAGAAAGTTATTTAAAGTCTTAAATCCAAATTCTACACTTCTCACTACATAGACTAGTTCTAAAAGAAGATTTAGTTCAGGTTGGAATACTGGGTCAAGAGGAGTTTGCTGAAACTTCTTCTGGTTTGATACATGCAAAGTCATTTACTTCAAAACCAAGTTCAGTAAAGGTGGATTAGTAAGGCTACCACTAGTAGTATAGATTTTGTTTGCTTCACATTCCTAAAAATGTATTTAGGACCCCAAAAATACCATTTGTCTTTAGTCATCTATAATCTTGTCACAATGGGCAATATCAAGCAGCTACTACTAGACTCTGAGTTAACTTCAAGTCCTATTTCTGATTCTACCCGAATCAGATATTGGCTGTGTGACCTTGTACAAATCATTTCGTCTATCTGGGCTTCAGATGCTCCATATTCTTCATGGAAGAGGAGAAGCTTGTTAACACAGAGAAAAAAATAATCTGTGAATGCTTGGAGTTTCACAAAGAACTGTGTTTTGGAAATATGAAGTGCCATTATTATATTAGATCCAAAATGAAAAGGTTGAAACACAAAATGTGTGTTAGAGCAAGCTCTGCCACCATCCAATTCCCATTTCTGTAAACTTTCCCACTGCTTAATAGAGTTAGCAGAACCAGTAAGGGCGAGAGCTGCTACTCTGCATAGCTTTTCCCCTTCCAAGGCCACTTGAACTACTAGAGAAGCAACCTGGCCTAGTGGAAAGAACAGGAGCCTGGGAGTCAGAGGATTTGAGTCCTAATCCTATTCCACCACATATATACCTGTTATGGTGACTTTGAGCAAATCACTTAATTTTTCTGTGCCTCAGTTCCCTCAACTGCAAAATTGAGATTCAATACCTGCTCTCCCTACTACGTAGACAGTGAGCCCCATGTGGGACCTAATTATTTTGTATCTACTCCAATGCTTAGTACAGTGCTTGACACATAAGGGCTTAATAAATACAACAATTATTATCATTCGCTCAACTGAGCTAATGGCTAGGGCTAACTATGTCCAATCTAGAGAAGCAGTGTGACCTGGTGGAAAGAGCAGGCCTGGGAGTCAGAGAAACTGAGTTCTAATCCCAGCTCCATCATTTGCCTACTGGATGATCTAAACACATCAGTTAACTTCTCTGTGTCTCTGTTTCCTCATCTGTAAAATGGAGACTCAATACCCGTTCTCCTTGTTAGACTGTGAGCTCCGCACCGGGTGGGGACAGTAACTGAACTGATTATCTATAACTACTCATCACGTTTTTATGGTGTTTGTTAAGTGCTTACTTTGTGCCAGGCACTGTACTAAATGCTGGGTAGATAAAAGCTGATCAGGTTGGACAAAGTCTCTGTCTCCCAAAAGGCTCATAATATTTGAATCCCTATTTTACAGATGAGGCACCTAAGGCACAAAAAAGTTAAGTGACTTGCCCAAAGTTATATGGCAGACTAGAGGAAGAGTTGGGATTAGAACCCATGTCCTTCTGACTCCCAGGCCTGTGATCTATCCACTAGGCCACACTGCTTCCACAGTACTAGGCAATACTGTATACTTGGCATATAGGAAGCGCTTACCAAATTTCATTATTATTATCCCTCCTCTGGGTCTTATCCTTGCTGTGGCCTGCAAATAGCTCCCAAAGCTATGGATCCACTCTTTCAGGCAAGTAAGAAAGGGACAAACACAAGGACAACATACAACAGCACACAAACAACACAAACAACAACAACACAAACACAAAGGGACAAGCATTAGGCTCTTCAAGTTTTCAGTGACTGGAGTGCATGGCCAAAAACTGACCCCATCCTTTCCTTGCTGCTGTTTGAGAGGGTCTGGGGGTGGTGTTATTGTGCCCTTAGAGTGGGAGACTTCTGTTTTCTGCACTAGACCCTATCTGCCTTTTAGTTTGCATGCTCAGTCATACAGTCAGATATTGGCTATGTGACCTTGTACAAATCACTTGTTCTATCTAGGCTTCAGATGCTCCATATTCTTCATGGAAGAGGAGAAGCTTGGTAACATGAAGAAAAAAAAATCTTTGAGTGCTTGGAGTTTATAAATAAAGAACTGTGCAGTGGAAATATGAAGTGTCATTATTACATTAGATCAAAAACTAAGAAGTTAAAGCACACAAAATGGGTATTAGACCAGGCTCTGCCACCATCCAATTCCCATTTCTGTAAACTTTCCCACCACTTAGTAGAGTTAGCAGAACCAGTAAGGGCAGGAGCTGCTGCTCTGAGTAGAAATGGAGCTAGTGCAGTTCAGTCCATGTTTCCCCACTCCTCAAGAACCTCCAGTGGTTGCCCATCCACTTCCACATCAAACAGAACACTCTTTACCATCAGTTTTAAAGCACTCAATCACCTTGCTCACTTCTACCTCATGTTGCTACTCTCCTATTAAAACCTAGCCTGCACACTTCGCTCCTTTAATGCCATTTTACTCACTGTAACTCGATTTCATCTATCTCACGGCCAACCTCTGGGCAACTTCGAGCATCTGGCCTAAAACACTCTCCCTCTTCATATCTGACAGACAATTACTCTCCTCCCCTTCAAAGCCTTATTGAAGGCATATCTCATCCAAGAGGCCTTCCCTGTCTAAGCCCTCTTTTTCTTTTCTTCCACTCCTTTTTGTGTCACCCTGACCTGCTCCCTTTATTCATCCCTCTACTGAGCCCCACAGCTCTTATGTACACATCTGTAATCTATTTATTTATATTAATGTCTGTCTTTCCCTCGAGACTATAAATTGTCTGTGGGCAGGGAATGTGTCTTTATAATGTTATATTGTTATTCTTCCCTAAGCACTTAGGACAGTGCAACAGCATTTAATAAATATGAATGATTGACTGACAATATGTAACCATGTCACTGCTTGACAATATGACAGTGCTTGCCACATAATAAGAGCTGAACAAATACCATAATACCTCTAGACTCTCAACTGTGAGATCCTCCTCCAGACTATGAGCTCTTAGTGTCCAGGGAACATGTCTCCCAACTTTGTTAAATTATGCTCACTTAAATGCTTAGTGCATTGCTCTGAACACAGTAAGCACTCATTAAATATGACTGATTGATTCTGATAATAACAAAAACTAATTCATCCCATTCTAAATATGCCACTTTCACTGCCTAAATTAAGATCAGCTGTACATGAATCAGTCAGTCAGTGGTTTTACTGAGCACTTACTATGTACAGAGCACTATACTAAGCACTCAGAGTAGTACAGCACAACAGAATCAGTAGACATAGACCCTACCCATAATGAGCTTACAGTCTATAGGACTAAATCTGAGTTAACAGTACACATGAAATGGAAAAAAAGTATTTGAAGAAAGCATTATCATATCTAAAACAAAGTTTCAGTGGATTTATGACTCTTGGGAACATACAAGGTTTTTTAAATTTTTTCCCCAAGTTGAAATTCAAATTTGGTAAAGGAGTTTTTAAAGTCTCTCTGTCAAGGAGGGTCAGGTGACAAGTAGTGCTGCGATGCACCAGGATGGGAAATATTAAATCTCATCCTTAAAAAAGTATCAAAGACAACTTCATTAAAACTAAAGATTTTTTCAGTGAGATAACAGCTTATGGTGTACTGCAAAGAGATATAAGAAAGGACTGATTTTTTTTCTCATCTTTTGTTATTGGAATTGACCCTGAGGGTCCTTAGGTCTCGGTGAGAGCTTAAGCAAGCTTAGATCAAGGAAGGATTTTGAAATTGAATTTATTCAGATTAGCAAAACCTTCCATGAGAGGATTTACTCTCAACAAGCTGTTGCCAAGTTGAAGCTTTCAAAGTGCAGCCCATTTTGCTAGTTTACAATCAACATTTTCCAAGTTGCTCACGGCGGTGCAGAGAGGGACCATTTTCCCATCCGTCGATCATTTCAAGAGGGTTTTTTCCAGCCTCACAGATCAGTCTCCATTTACTCAGATATCTTAACATGTTCTCCTGAAAATCCTGCATGCTTCAGGGGACCCTAAAAGGAAAAGAGGCACAATGCAAACCCGCAGTGAGCTGGCCACCGCAGAGTCATTCTGGCCACAGACTCCTCCAGGGCAAGTAAAACCTTCTGCCAGGCACGACTGGGCTCAGCATGGAAAGGCAGGTTCAAAGCTGCCTATGTAGGATCACGGGGATTCTTCTGAGATAAAGGTCTAGAAAAGAGTTTCAACTTGGAAACTCAACTGCAACACCATTTCAGAAGGAGCTTTTGTTCATGAGTTCACCTTTGATTATTCCTCTCCACTCTCTACATTCTACTTATGCCCACACTCTCTTTTAGAAAGTGTAGCTGCCCTAGCGAGGAGCATAAATCAACTTCGATCTACGCTTTCCTACTGATGCAATATTCCCCTGGGTGTAACATACTCATTCACTTACATTCAGTGAGACCTGATGGAAGGAGCATAGGCCTGGGAGTCAGAGGACCTGGGTTTTAATCCTGCTCTGCCAGTTGCCTGATGTGTGACCTCGAGCGAGTCACCTAACTGCTGTATTTCTCAGTTTCCTTATTTGTAAAATGGGGATTCAGTGTCTATTCTCCCTCCTGCTTAGACTGTGAGCACTATGTGGGACAAGGACTGCATCTGACCTGATTAACTTGTGTCTATCCCAGCTCTCTGAAAGAGCTTGACACATAGTAAGCACTTAATATAATAATAATGATACTATTCCTGGAAACTGGAAGTTTATGATTTATTCTTATTTTTTCTGGTCAGCTCAAGTTTCAAGTTTAGGTTCGAATCCCGGCTCCGCCACTTGTCAGCTGTGTGACTGTGGGCAAGTCACTTAACTTCTCTGTGCCTCAGTTACCCCATCTGTAAAATGGGGATTAAGACTGTGAGCCCCACGTGGGACAACCTGATTCCCTTGTGTCTACCCCAGCGCTTAGAACAGTGCTCTGCACATAGTAAGCGCTTAACAAATACCAACATTATTAACATTATTAAGTTTAAGAATAAAGATGCCAAGTGGCATAAAACTTCAACTGGAACTACACTTCACCCACTCGGAAACCTCCCTGAAGCAGCTTGAACTATTGTATGCTCCTGAGCACTGAGAGACCTGGATTCTAATTCTAGTTTTGTGCTGTGTCATCTCAGGAAGTCCCTTAACCTCTCTGTGCCTCAGTTTCCTCATTTGAAAATGAAGATTAAATATCTGTAGTCCCTCCTCCTTAGATTATGAGCCCCATTTTGGACCAAGACTGTATCCAATATGCTTATATTGTATGAAATGTGGAGCTTCATACTGTGCCTGGCACATTGTAAGTGCATAACAAATACCACAGCTACTATTACCTGTGGGAACGTAATATGAAGAGCTGGTATGCCGATTCAGGGCTTTACTTCAGGTTTATTTTGTGTTTACAAAGTAAGGTAATGACTTGTAGATACAAAGTAAAAGTTTGTTCATACCCATCTTGAATATGGGAGGAATGTTGTATTTCCTTTTGTTGTATAGTAACAAGAAAGAAATAACACAGACACACTTTCATCAGTCTCTCATCTCTTGATACATTGATAGTTCTAAATTTAAAACTTTTTGGCAACTGTGGGTGGAGCAAATGGGAGTAGAAGTGGAGATGGAAAGTGAGGAGTTAGGTAGCAGGGCCATCTTTCCTGTCTCCCTCACTGTTCTCAACCTTGGAGCAAGACAACTGTAGTAATGTCTGCCACATCTCTCACTGTGTTTGTTTTTAAAAGGCACAAATAAATCTCCTGGCAGCATTTCAGCTGTAAATATATCTTTAAAAAACCCAAAATGATTGATCACTTTTCCTCTCCACTCTTCTTATTCTTATAATTGTCTCATTCTTTCATTCAATCACATTTATTGAGCACTTACTGTGTGTAAAGCACTGTATTAAGTGCTTGGGGGAGTACAATATAACAATAGACACCCAAAACATGCATTTGAAAAATACACTTGTCAGTGAAATCTAACAGCATAGATTATACTAATCTAATATTTATGTAGTTTCTAAAAGAGTTAATAAGGCTAAAGAAAATACTATCAGAACTATGACAAAATAAAGAACTAGTAAATGAATTTTCCTGCAAAAAAGGATTTCCATTTTTCTCTAGATCCTTGTTCCCCCTGTTTGATGTCATGTCTACAATGCACTTCTATTGGACCCCATCAAAAACAAAACAGCAGATAAAAATTTGAAAAGAAATGAAGATTTTTTTATCATTTACTCAGAAAAACTTTAGGAAAGATGAGGAACAACAGATCATTCCGGAGGTAGAAGATCTGGAAATTGCAATTAAAGTTTGCAGGCTCTAGGATCTTGCTAGGAGGGGAGATAATTACTAAACAGTTCCTCATGACAGTATATAATATTTAAAAATAAATCCAGGTTGATTGATTTGCACAAATTAAAAATGTCTTTTAATGTTACCTGAATCCAGTTTTTAATTGTAAAAATTGGATTTTCCATTCACTTAAACTGCTAATATTTTCTAAATGAGGCACAGTGATTGAATGACCGTTTTAGGCTATAATCAAGTCCTCCCACATCCTGGCCCCAGCATAGGTTTGGATTTCTACAACTAGGGCTGGAGACATTTGTAAATTTTAGTTTGCTATCCAGATTTAAGACTATTATAGTGGCATGAGGCCTATTCTGGTAAGAAAGGTCTCTGTTGTATGTATACCATCTTAAATGGTCTTTTTGTGATCTTGGTGTATATCCTTAAACAAATGAAGGGCATTTTCTTCCCGATGGGTGTCCTAAGGGGGGTTTGGGGGAGGAATCATCATTACACATGCGGTACACCGAGACACACAGACTTGCTTGTTACCGTATTTAAAGAAATGGCCACAAAGAAATAGTCATTGCAGCCACAATGGGGAAAACCTAGTATGCATTTCCAAGGAATCACATTTTGGGGAGAATTACAGAATAATTACACATATGCTTAGATCACGAGCATTCAATGAAGCGGACAGTATTTTGAGGATTTAAGATGTTGGTGTTGTGGTCGTCTCTAAGAAACCGGGATAATTCAGACATTCAAATGCAAAAATGCACCATTTGGAGAGTGTAATGCGGTCTGTTCTGGTCACTGTTACAAATTTGGATAGGATTCCCTGGCTGCAGACATTAGAGCCACTTAATACCTAAATCTGTTTCCAAATGTAAAGCACAGAACAAAAGTCCTCTGCATTAATGAAATGTATCGTAGCACTGGTGTGCTGACACATTTCATTAATGTGTCACTTTAGTCGAGTAAAAAATAATGACAAAAGCAATACCCATATTCAAGCTTGATAAGACTCTTGGATGAAATATCATTAACTAATATCACATTAAACATCCATTTTACCACAGTTCATTTCTCAATTGTTTACTGAATTAATTTCACGCCCAATGTCTTATCTGAAACAAATTACTACCAATGAACCACTTTCATAGAGCTGAATTCAAGATAGAGTAGGTTTTATTTCTATTAGTGGAGGAAGTATCATTGAAAATCATTAAAGTGCTTTTTGATACAAAAATCTCCAAAATAAAAAAAATATAAATTTGAATCCATTGTGCACTTACAAAAGAAAACATTCTCAGAGTTAAACTTCCGTTTGTTTTTGGTGAATTATGCTAAATTCTCGAGGTTTTAATTCAAAAGTTACTTCATTTTTCTGGTCCAAGGTCTACCAGTAAACCTGCAATATTTAGGCCACAAGCTCAGTGGTTTATTGGTTGAAAAAAAGTATATTTTTAATAGGTAGTTAAATACCCTATTTTAACTCTTGTGGGAATCATTACTATTTACACCCTCACTCCCTTTTCAAATCTTATTGGATTTTTTTTTTTTTGCTTTTGCTTTTTTAGAGCCAATGCTCGAAGTGTAATTTTAGCAAGAATGGCATAGCAGCTGTAGCTCTACTCTTCTTCTTGAAAAGATTTGGGCAGCATTATTCATATTTATTAAAGTGATTTAAGTTTAGTTTTATAACTATACCCAGGCGCTATTCCACAAATGGCAGTGCCGCAGAGAATTCTCATCAACTGGAATGGACTAGGTGACATACCCAAATCTCAGATATAGTGAATAGGAGAGATGAGCAAGATACAGTCAAAAGAATATGAACTATGTGTCTGAAGCAAACCAAGCAGGAACTTGGAGCAGTCATCCCTGTTAGTGTTAAAGGTTAATCACAAGATTTACAAACTAATCTTGGTTTCAAAGGCAGCCCATGTAATCGCATAAATAATGAGGTAATGTGAGAAGAGTGGGAACAGCGAAAAATTAAAGGAGCAGCATGATACGAGATGCAAATTTAGAAAAGAAAACGTCAAAAGGTCAGCAAAAGCAGCATTTGAGTAATGCAACTGTAAAGAAATGGGGACATGTCCCTGAGTTTTGTTAGCAGAAGCTAAGTCCAAATAGCAACTTTTAAATACATTAAAACTAGGCTAGTTAATGACAAATCTGATGAGGTCCTGAAGGTAGACATAAATAAAGACTCTGCATAACAAAGACAATGAATTCTTTCTTTCCTTTTATTTAGTTGATAAATGCCTAGAGAGCTGTATGCTGGACCAGAACTGCAAAAATGTTCCATCTTCCCTACCTTCAAAAATACTGATGTTATTACTTCTTGATGTCTGTTAGACGATGGGAGATATATTGACAGATGTCACTGTTAAGTGTACTAGGCCTGAAATCTATCCATCCAGGCACCCAAACAAGTTAGTAAGCAAGGGTAGTAAAACAAAAAGAATAATTCCACTATTCAATATAATCCCTGGACACGAGGTCTCTGGGCAAGTATATATGGTAAAATTAACTTAATAAAAGGAGCATGGGCTAGAGGAAAGAGCATGCACCTGGGAGTCACAGGACCTAGGTTCTAATCCTGGATCCTCCATTAATCCCCTGCCTGCCTGCCTGCCTGCCTGCCTGCCTTATAGCCTGCCTGCTATATAACCTTGGACAAAACACTTAAATTCTCAGGGCTTCCGTTACCTCATCTATTAAATGGAGATGAAGACTGTGAGACCTATCTAGGACAGGAACTATGCTCAACCTGATTAAGTTGTACCTACCCCAGCATTTAGTATAGTGCCTGATACATGCACATGCTTAACAAATACCATCAAAATAAAAATAGACTAAATAAAATGGATCTCACCACTTATAAACATATTCCTGTTATGGAGGCTATATTTATCTTTGTATTGTGGATTCTGACAAATAAAATTAGTTTTAGCCTATGATCTAAAAAAACCCAAAATACTGATAATTTTCATCTTCAAATTGTTTCATATCACATGATTTCAAGCATCATATTTTAAACAAGATTTAAGTTCCCCTTCCCCAAACTTGTCACACGAAATATTCTTTATACAAATTTACCGGTCTTTCTCTATATAGGGGGAACTAGTAATACTAATTATAAATTGTAGAAAAAGTGATCATTTTGATAGGAGGATATATACTATACTTTTTGGTATCTGTATTGAACTTAGATATAAAAAAGAGCAACCTCATTGCAGATGAAAATGGGGAGAGAAGTAAAATCTTTCCATCTCTTCCTTGTGTGACTCCCTCCTGTGACTTGCAAAAGAAGATTTTTAGATACTGATTCGTGGCAAATCTGTAGCTGGAAAAAAGAGACACCTGATCCCTCTTACTATATTTACTTTTTTGCTGGTTCTTATTTTCCCTAAATGGAGCATCTGTTATGGCCAGGCTCAAATTCCTTCCTCAAGTTAACTTTGGTTTAAAATCTGGCAGCCAAATCTTTAATATGAAAGAGCTCACCAAAACATCTTCCACCATCATTCCATACCTTGGGAGACATCTTACTGGAGGACAAGCAATCAAAAACACTGTCCACAGCCTCAAAAATGAAATTAAACATTAAAGATATTTAGGGATTTCCAATTATAAAATCAATTCCAGTGAAAATTGGAATAACATTTCAGCTTCGAATCAATCAATCAGTGGTATTTAATGAGTGCTTACTATGTGCAGAACACAGAACTAAGCACATAGAAAACACATGTTGGACCTTGATTCTCTTTACATATATTGAAAGTTAGTTTCGGTTGCACTTTAAGTAGACCCAATCAGAAATTTTTTACCAGTTAAATGAACCCAGCCTACTAGGTCCTAGACTGTGAACCCATTATCGGGCAGGGATTGTCTCTATCTGTTGCCGAATTATACATTCCAAGTGCTTAGTACAGTGCTCTGCACATAGTAAGCGCTCAATAAATACTATTGAATGAATGAATGAATGGATTTGGAGCTCAGCTCCATAGACCACAAAGTCTGAGAAACAATCCCCTAGGACTCTTTTTTAAAAAAATTCAAAGAAGGAAGAAGCAATCCCCATGGCAAAGTTGCAAGATTGTAATGTCAACTGTCCAGACTCAACACTATTATCTGCAAATTTAACCTATGTGGGATTTTGAAACCACCAAATCAATACAGGTCAAATTTCAATGTTCTTCTACATCCTTTGGCTATCCCCACCCCTCCAACGGAATGTGCTAAACTCCAGACAATAAATCTGTAGACAGCTGTCCTTTAGGGATTTGAGACTCTTGAGTGCTGTGCTCTATCTCAGTTTCCTTCTCTGTAAATATATTTGTAACACTGCAACATTAAACTGGGGCATTGTTGCTAAAAGGGCTAAAGAACTTCAAATTCCTAAGAGCTCTAAAAGCAGAACATGAATACACTTTGCAAATCCATGAACAATTCTGAGGTGATGAACAGTAGCAAGGCTTAAGATTTGATGATAATACATTAGATTAATTTTTTTAAATGAATTGTTTTAAAAACAATCAGGTTTGTCATAATTTCTAGTTAGGGAGTTAATTTAAATTATTTAATCACTTTTCATCAGCTAGTACAACAATTTCTGATTTAAAAATGAAACACTATTTTAAGTACTTTCTAATCACTATACCTACACTTCTCACTCGATCTTTTTCTTTTCCCTATGTGTGTATGTCCATACTAAAAGGCAGAAAACCCATAAATGATTTTGTAGGCATTCCAGAGAACCAAACTTACAGAGCAATTTATTCCTTTTGGCTTCTGAAAGTACTGAACCATAATTGTTACTATAGACTAAAGTTAAAAAAAACAGTAATAATAAGGATCATCACTGTTACCAAAGTTTAAATAGTTCAGGAGAAAATAAAAGAAAATAAATGAAAGCACATAATTCTTTGTCAGATAATTCTTTGTGTGACAGGGGATAGGATACTGAGAAACATGCTATATTTTGGACTAGTTCTTCACGCCTTCCCTGCTTACTAGTGAAAACTTGAGCCATGAAATTTCTTTTTTGTTAATGTTAAGACATGGTAATGTCAAGCATTCATGACCATAAGCATGGAAAATTGGTGAAATTACAGTCTGTTCAAGGAAATAATATGGTGATGAGAGAAAGCATCTTTGCTTCTGTCAGTATCCTGGTAGCAGCTTTTAAAACAGGTGACCATTTTCCCCCAACCCCTCCTTGCAAACATCCTTGTGACTGAATATACTAACTAGATTCCTATGGAGAAAGGTCAAAAGGAAAGAGTGACACAAATAATTGAGATATTTTAATATGACTCAAGTTGGTTAGCTTTTCTAAGTACCATTTTAGTAATTTCATGCCATAATAGAGTACCCATTCTGTTAAATGGTGTTACAAGATTTGCACATCAAAAAAAAGAATATGTCACTATGTTACTGTGCTGCTTGACTCCCCTATGAAAATCTCACATTCATCAAAAAATTCAACATCTGTTTATAAAGCTGGGATTACACTGGCACTTTAACTGGATAACTGAGGCCTAAGAGTAAAATATTGCTTCATTTATTTGAATATTTCCAACTAACACATGTTTGAGAAAGCTAGGAAATCAGTGTCAAAGTATATTTTGGGGTTTGGAACTCCTGTCAGTCAGTCAATGGCATTTACTGAGTGTTTACTGTGTGCAGAGCACTGTACTAAGCCTTGGGAGAGTTCACTATAACAATAAATACATTCCCTGCTCACAATGAGCTTACAGTCTAGAGGGGGAGACAGACATTAATATAAATAAATTACAGATCTAACTACTGGGACTCAATATTGACCTCAAATGCCTGGAAAATATTATTTTCAATTGCCTTTTTAACCTATGATCTCATAATTTGCAGCCTGGGTTGGATCTCCAAACAACAAAGTAGAAGTATGGTAACACACTGGTAAGGAAAGAGTTAAAATGAAGATAGAAACTTTAACATCTAAATTGTAATTGTATGACAAAATACAAGTCTCTAGTAATTATCGTAATTAGTTAATTCCTTCATTTAGAGAGCTGTACCAATTACCTGGGAGAGTATAATAGTTCTAGTAGACTCAGTCAACAATAGTTACTGAACAATTTTTGTAGGTTTGAAACACAGAGTAAACAAAATAAAAGAAAACCACATAGCTTCGAGAGGGCCTTTCCTGACTAATCGCTCATCTCCCATCCTATTTTACGGGTTACTCCATCACCTAAGCACTTCAGCCCTCACAAAAATTACCACAGTAAACACTGCTTTCACACCATGCATCTGATATGGTCTTTGTATGCCAGGCCAGGAGTAAAATCTGCCTTCGGACTCCCTCCATCCCCACCCAGAAAATCACCTTGGCAACTGCTACCTTCCCCCCAGCAGTCAGTGAGTCAGTCAATCATATTTATTGAGTGCTTACTGTATGCAGAGCACTTACTGTGTGCAGAGCACTGTACTAAGAGCTGGGGAGAGTATAATACAAAAATAAACACATTCCCTGCCCACATAACAAGCTTTAACAAGGAAGACAGACATGCTTTGTGCATGCTGGGCCAGTAATAAAAGTTACTCTCACCTGCTCTTGAACTCTTTCATTTCTGCTGAGGCTTTGATCCTATTTTGTGTATTTGTATTATGTTTTAATGTTTCATCACCCCGATATTCCTCCAATCCCTCCTCCCCACTTTCCCCAAAGGAAAGGGACCTTGGCTAATTCTCACCTGTGTTTTCTCTCCCAGTGCAAGTGCTTAAAAATATTATTACTACTACTACTATTTAGATGCTTACCCCTTTATTCCCCACCCACATCATTATGTACATATCGTTAAACTCTTCTGCTTCCATTTACCTATAATGCACATTAGTGTCTCTCCCTGCTAGACTGTAAACTCCCTGAGAACAGGTATCATGACCACCAACTCTACATTCTAAACACAGTGTGCTAAACTCTACGGTAGATACAAGATGATCAGATTGAAACCATCAAGCATGATCCTCCCTCTCTTCTACTCTCCCTGTATTCACTGCAGGAACTCAAGAAATGAACTCTCACCTCCTCTCTAAATCTACCCCCTCCAACTGTGCTTCTGACTCCATCCTTTTCTATCTTTTTTAAACACTTGTCCCCTTCCTTCTTCCCTCCTCTACTATACCATCTTCAACTTTTCACTTTTGAATGACTTCTTCCCCACTGCTTTCAAACATGCTTACGTATCTCCTATCCCCAAAAAAATCCTCCCTTGACCCCATGGCTCCCTCCATTTATCGCCCCCGGCTCCCTCCATTTATCGCCCCCATCTCCCTCCTACCATTCCTCTCCAAACTTTTTGAAACAGTTGTTTATACCCACTGTTTTCACTTCCTCTTCGATTCTCACTTGATTTCCTCGAATTTGGCTTCTGCCCCTACAATCCATAGAAATGGCCCTCTCTAAGGTAACCAATTAACTCTTCTCACCAGATCAGATGGCCTCTACTCTACCCTAATCCTTCTAGACCTCTCAGCTGCCTCTGATACTGTTGACCACCCCCTTCTCCTTGAAACCTGAATAAAATCTTGGCTTCACTGTCACATACCTCTTGGTTCTCCTGTCTCTCCTCCTCTCCTTCTCAGTTTCTTTTGCTGGCTCCTTCTCTGCCTCCCACCTTCTGACAGTGAGGGTCCCTCAAGGCTCAGTTCTAGGTCATCTTCTGTTCCCCATCTACATTCACTCCCTTGGAGAACTAATTCACTCCCATGGCTTCAACAGCCAAATTCCCAAATCTACATCTCCTGACCCTGATCCTGAGACCTGACCTCTCTCCTTCCCTGCAATCTCACATTTCCTCTTGCCTTCAGGACATCTCTACCTGGATGTCCCACCAACACCTCAAACTAAATATGTCCCAAACTGAATTCCTTACCTTCCCACCTAAACTCTGTCCTCCCTCTCTTTCCCATCTCTGTAGACAATACCACTATCTTCTCTATCCCATAACCCCATAAACCTGGCATTGTACTTGACTCATCTCTCTCACTCCATCCACATAGTTAATGTGTCACCAAATCCTGCTGGTTCTACCTTCACAGCATTGCTAAAATCTGCCCTTTCCTCTCCATCTAAACTGCTACTATGCTGATCCAAGCACTTATCCTATCCCACCTTCACTATTGTATCTGCCTCCTTGCCGACCCCTCTGACTCACCTCATCCTACTTCACTTCACTGATCTCCTTATACAGCCCAGCCCAAACTCTTCACTTTTCTAGAACCACTGTGCCCTGATCTTGTCTATCTCACTGCTGACTCTTTTTCCATGTCTTCTCCCACTCTGGAACTCCCTCCTCCTCCATATATTCCTGCCCATCATTCTTCCCACCATCCAAGCATCTTTAGGGTCACAACTCCTCCAAGAGGCTTTCCTTGATTAAGCCCTCTTTTCCCCAGTTCCCTCTCCCTTCTGCATTTTCTATGTGCTTGGATCTGTGACATTTGAGCATTTGACATCTGCTCCACCCTCAAATCCTCAGCACTTATGTATCTTTAAATTATATATTATAAATTATTTATGTTAGTGTCTGTATCTCCCTCTATATGGTAAGCTTTTAAATTATATATTATAAATTACTTATTCATGTTAATGTCTGTATCCCCCTCTATACAGTAAGCTTGTTGTGAGCAGAGAATGGGTCTGTTAACTCTGTTGTATTTTGCTCTTCCAATTGCTTAGTACAATGCTCTGCACATAGTAAGTGTTCAATAAATATCACTGATTGATTAATGAGGCAGAGTCTCTGTCCCACTCAAGGCTCATGATCTAAGGGGTTATGTTAAGCTCACATTGTCTTGTCTTATACTGTCTAGTCATGATGCCATCGACACCTCTCTCTCGGAATGCCCCACTTCTATCTGCAATCAATCTGGAGGTGTATCCACTGAGTTTTCTTAGTAAAAATACAGAACTGGTTTATCATTGCCTTCTTTCAACCAGTAAACTTGAGTCTCTGCCCTCAACTCCCTAGTATGTCACTGCTGCCCAGCACAGGTGAGTTTTGACTTGTAGCCTATTGCCTTCCACTCACTAGCCACCACCCAAGCTAGGAATGAATGGGTATGCCTCTGCTTGACTCCCTCCAATAACAGACTGGTAGAGTACTGGAAACTCTCCAGGTGATATCCTGAAAGAGGGAACCCCATATTACAGATGAAGAATCTGAGGTCCAGAGAGGTCAAGTGACTTGAAAAAGCTCACGCAGCAGGCCAGAGGCTGGGGTAGGACAAACATCTTGGTCTCCTAATTCCCAGTCCAGCACTTCTTGCATCAGGCCTCACTGCCTCCTGATTCATGAAGCTGTAATTTACTATTTGGCTTGAAGAAGAAATAGCGCCTCTGAAAACTCGACTAGACAAGAAATAATTCCCAGTTAGCTTCTATTATCACTGTCCTGTTGGTACAAGCAGACTTGGATCCATGAAAAAATAGAAGTAGTTTTTCATTTTAGCTGCCTTACAAGACCCTGGGCCCACTGATGTTGTTGGACATGGTGTTATTATCCGAAAGGGAGAAACTGGCAGATATCAGATAAGTTTGTGGCAAGTAAGTGTTCTCATTTTCTCTCAGTGGACACAAATCTCCACTATGGTGCCACCATAGCCTGATCAGCAGATTAGTACAGTGCTCAGCACACAGTAAGTGTTCAAAAAACACGACTGAATGAAAAGAAGAATCAGACCAGCTGCCATTTCCTAGGCAACCATAATTGGACTATTGGGGATAAGAGATGTCAAGGGATGTTGGAGAGGACTTGAGCCTGGGATTGGGTCTGGATCCATAAAACAATTCTTGTCTGTCTCCCCATAAAATTGTAAGCTCCTTGAAGGCAGGAAATGTGTGCTTCACTACTATGGTACCACTGACTGGTTGATATTTATCGACACCACCCCTACAGAAGACTGAGTTACAATTTATAATAATAATTATGGCATTTGTTAAGCACTTACTACGTTCCAAGCACTGTTCTAAGTGCTGGGACAGATCCAAGGGAATCAGGTTGTCGCATATGGGGCTCACAGTCTTAATCCCGCATCCTCTGCCTTCCAAGCCCATGCTCTTGCCACTAAGCCACACTGCTTCCCTTTATCTGTACACCACTTGTTTTCTCTGTCTTTGATTTTCTTCTCTATGTCATTTAAATTGATAATTTATTCCTTTTTCCTTCTAAAGTCTGTCCTCCTCACTTTCTGCTCTCCTCATTAGCTATTAGAGTTCGGGATAGGAACACCTGGGTAGAGAGGCAGGTTAAAGTGTCTGTTCCAAGAACCTCTGCCAGCTAAGCCCTCATTTCCTCTTCTCCCACACCCTTCTGGGTCACCTTTGCTTTTGGTTTTGCATCCTTTATTGACCCTTCCCTCATCTATTCTCCATCTCCATCTATACTCACTCCCTCGGAGAACTTATTCTCTCCCATGGCTTTGACTACCACCTCTACGTGGATCATACCCAAATCTATATCTCCAGTCCTAATCTCTCTCCATCTCTCCTGTCTCATATCTCCTCCTGCCTTCAAGACATCTCTACTTATATGTCCTCCCATCACCTCAAACATAACGTGTCCAAAATGGAGCTCCTTATCTTCCCACCCAAACCCTGTTCTCCCCCTGAATATCCCATCACTATGTTTCACAAACCCATATCCTTGATTCCCTTCTCTCATTCAACTCACATATTCAATCCATCACTAAATCCTGTCAGTCCCATCTTCACAACATTGCTAAAATCCACCCTTTTCTCTCCATCGAAACTGCAACCATGTTTATCACTCATCCTACCCAGCCTGGATTCCTGCATCAGCCTCCTTGCTGACCTCCTGGCCTCCTGTCTCTCCCCACTCCAGTCCATATGTGAATCTGCTCTCTGGATCCTTTTTCTACAAAAAAGTACAGGACATGTCGCCCCCTCCCTTCGTCCTCCTCAAAAAAAATCCAGTGGTTGCCCATTCATCTCCATATGAAAGAAAAACTCACCATTGGCTTTAAATACTCCACCACCTTGCCCCTTCATATCACACCTTGCTTCTCTCCTCTACAACCCAGCCCGCACAGTTTACTCCTTTAGTGCTAACCTTCTCACTGTGGCTCTATATCGCCTGTCTCACCAGTGACCCCTAGCCCATGTCCTGTCTCTGGCCTGGAACACCCTCCCTCCTCAAATCCGACAGACATTTACTCTCTTACTCTCAAAGTCTTATTTCTCAAACTCTTATTTCAAAGTACATCTTCAAGAGGCCTTCCCACACTAAGCCCCAGTCTTCCTCATCTCTCATTCTTCTGCTTCGCCCTGACTTGCTCCCTTTGCTCTTTTCCCATCCTAGCCCCACAGCAGTTATGTCCATATCTGCAATTTTATTTATTTGCATTGATGTCTGCCTCCTCACCTCTGGTCTGTAAGCTTGTTATGGTCAGGGAATGTATTGTACTCTCCCAAATGTTTAGTACAGCTCTGCACAGAGTAAGTGCTCAGTAAATATGACTGACTGAATGAATGAATAAATTATGTAAAGTCATAATTTACTTATTCATTTTAATGTCTGTCTAAACTGTGAGCTCACTGTGGGCAGGTAATGTGTCTACTATCAATTATATTGTACTCTCCCAAGCACTTAGTACAGTGTTCTAAACACAGAAGGCATTCAATAAATATGGTTAATACTATATTGTTGTGTTGTACTCTTCCAAGCACTTAGTTCAGTGCACTGCACACAGTAAGCACTCAATAAAAATGATTAACTGCACAAGAAATGTCTTGAGGCCATAGTAATAATTATAACAGTTATGGTATTTGTTAAGTGCTTACTATGGGCCAGGGACTGTACTAAGCTCTGGGGTGGATAGAAGCAAATTGGGTTGGACACAGTCCCTGACCTACATAGGGCTCACACCCAATTTGACAGACAAGGTAACTGAGGCCCAGAGAAGTGAAGTGACTTGCCCAGGGTCACAGAGCAGACAAGTGGCAGAGCCAGAATTAGAATCCAAGACCTCCTGACACCCAGGCCCGTGGTCTAGCCACTATACCATGCTACTTCTTCACTAAGAAATGCTGCTTCATCACAGGTTGGATCCCAGATAGTCAATCTTCAGCATGACAGAGAATGATCAATGTCATGAGGCTCTGAAACATTTTTCAAAACTAAACCAAATACCTCCAAACTTTCCCCAAATCTCTCAATGTGACTGTGATTTTAATCTCGCTCCAGAACACAGTTTTAAAATTACCTCAGAGGAAATACTTCCATCGGCCAGCTCCTCCCTGAAAAGTAGTATTCTCTCTCAGCCATTCCACACACCAGCGATACTTGCTTGCGTTTAACTTCAAAGAAACAATTTGTCACAGTGATAGTCCAAACAAGATGTGTCAGCAAGATTGATTGGACTTATTATTACCCACGGCAGCACTGATCAGAACCGAAGAGATCGTTCTTGCTGTAGCCTATGTTGGGTTAAGAAGCAACAGAAACAATTTAATGGCAATGATGATGGACACTGTCTGCTTCCTCACAATCCATTCGAGACTGTCCCCTTAACTGACCATGTCAGTTAACCACTGACACTGTGAACCTATTCCTTCCCTTTATCAGGCTCATTGAGCTCTATTTAAATTTGCACAATCCAAACATTACATAGCAACCAAGGCCTGCATCCACATTTGGAAGGCATCCCATCACCATAATTGACTTAAAAAGAAAACAACTTATTTGGCTCTATAAAATATTCTGCATATTCATGTGACTTCAAAAAAACAAACTCAAAAAGAACCCCTACCCATGGTCTGAAAACTGTAGCCAGCATGTGAAAACAAATATTCATCCAGTTGGAAGTCACTAAAGTTAAGGACACTAGCAGGGGGAAAGTCCATGAGCTGAAATGTGTCTAGTTTGGACCAGTCATAATTAAAGGAGCAACAATGATTTATTTGTAAAACCTTAAATTCATCCTCAGTTTTAAGAACAATGTGATGTACACTATTGAATGCTAAATACAGCATGACAAAACAATGCCTGCTTTCAAATAACTTAGATTAGAAACTCTTCTGGTTAAACTGTTGCAAAAATGTAGAAATGGACAGTCTTAGTTTTGACATCTGCTCCAGCCCACGGCTGATTTCTTTTCAATTCAATTTCTGCAAGAAAACTCATTGCTTTTTTACTTCTTTATCGAGAGTAAAAATGATTTGAACCTTCCTTAATTGCTTCTCTATCCCTCTTTTATTGTCAACTGCATTTATTGAGGGCCTGCTGTGTGCAGAACACTATAGCAGATGCTTGGGAACATATAACAGAAGAAATAAATATGGTCTAAACTGTCTAGGAATTTACAGTCCAAATTTGACTTGCCTGATGAAATGAATGAATGTTTCTCCAGTTTCCTCTTACTCATAGACCTTTTCTCTCAAGATTATTTTAGTTTTCATCCTGAGAATGACAAAGACATTCTGTCTGCTAGGCTTGTCCACGTTTACATTCTTTGTAGAATGATTTTATATAGCCAAAATCTTTTACATCGATTTCTCAATTGAGTCTCACAAATCCCTGGGTGCAAGGATTATATACCCATTTTACAGATGAGGAAACTGAGGCACAGAGGCGAAGAAGTTTCTCCCTACTTAGAATGTGATCCCCACCCAGTACAGGGACTGTGCCTGACCTGATAATCTTGCATCTTCCCTAGTGCTTTGTACAGTGCTTGACACATAGTATGCACTTAATAAATACCATTAATATTATTCAGAATTTAGTACAGTGCTTGGCAAATAGACAGCACTTAACAAACACCACAATTATTATTACTATAATTATTTACTTCTCCAAAGAGGCTGAGCTAGTACTAGAATCCAAATCTCTGCATTCCAGACCCTTGCTCTTGAAAAACAGTATTGTCTAGTGGAAAGAGCACAGCCTAGGGATTCAGGGGACCCAGATTCTAATCCTGACTCTGCCACTTTCCCTGCTGTGTGATCTTGGGCAAGTCATTTAACTTCTCCATGTCTCAGCTCCTTCATCTGAAAAATGAGGATCCAATACCTGTTCTCCCTCCTACTTAGACTGTGAGCCCCGTGTGGAACCTGATTATCTTGTACCTACCCACGTGTTTAGTACAGTGCTTGGCACATAATAAGCACTTAACAAATACCACAATTATTATTATTATTAGATCTCACAGCTGTCTCCTTGAAATTGCCCTTCTCCTGGAATTAGTTACAGGCACTAACTAATTTTAGTTAGTTTAGTCAGTTTATGTTCCATTCTCATTTCAACCAGCTACTTGAAATGCCTGCTCTGAGCCCTTCCTACTTTATGTTATTTCTCTCCTCATCCTGTAATCTACACATTAACTCTGATAAATGCCAACCCTTTTCTTTACCAGGGAACAATGGAAATCATACCATGAGCTGGCTGTAGCTATTTAGTCACTTTTGTACATCATCATCAGTAGCGCATAGTGTAGTGGTTAGACCATGGACCTGGGAGTCACAGGGACCTGGGATATAATCCCAGATCATCCACTTTGCGGTGTTACCTTGGGCAAGTCACTTCATTTCTCTGTGCCTCAGTTACTTTATCTGTAAAATGGCGATTAAGATTGTGAGCCCCGTATGGGACAGGGACTGTCTACAACCTGATTAGTTTAGATCTACTAAGTGCTTAGAAGAGTGCTTGACACATAATAAGCACTTAATAATAATAATATCACAATGATGGTATTTGTTAAGCACTTCCTATGTGCCAAGCACTGTTCTAAGTGCTGGGATAGATATAAGGTAATCAGGTTGTCCCACACAGGGCTCACAGTCTTAATCCTCATTTTACAGACGAGAGAACTGAGGCACAGAGAATAGAAGTGACTTGCCCAACGTCACCCAGCAGACAAGTGGCAGAGCTGGGATTAGAACCCATGACAGCTGATTCCCAAGCCCGTGCTCTTTCCACTAAGCCATGCTGCTTCTCAACAGACAAATACTACTATTATTATTATTATATGGAGAACACTGAACCAGATTCTCTGGTGCATATTGCATACAACAGAAATAAAAGAATAGGACTGTGTTCTTATGGAGCTTTCAGATATAATACCTAAGATGCTAATTTTTCATTTCATTTAGAATGCAGGGGCCAAAAAAGGACAGGGATTTTAGGGGGTGATGAGGACTGGGTGGGAACAGACTTTCAAGGGCAAATAGATCAGAAAGTCAGAGTTGGGGCTCTCAAGTCTTGTAGCTGAGGAAAGCTGAGAGTCCAGATAAGAAATCTATGAGTTGCCATCACCCACTTCCCTCATGGAGTGCACAGGACACCTAGAGAAGCAGCATGGCTCAGTGGAAAGAGCACGAGCTCGGAAGTCAGAGGATGTGGGTTCTAATCCCGACTCCACGCTGTGTGACTTTAAGCAAGTCACTTAACTTCTCTGTGCCTCAGTTACCTATCTGGAAAATGAGGATTAAAACTGTAAGCCCCCCGTGGGACAATCTGTTTATATCTACCCAGCGCTTAGAAAAGTGCTTGGCACATAGTAAGCATTTAATAAATACAAAATTATTATATTATTGTTAAGCTTGCTATCTAATTGGGTGACAACTGGTCATGAATTACCCAAGTGTTCAGTAAGTATAAGGGTAGGAATACAGATACAAATGATAAATCAAAGGTGAGTAGTTAAGTAATTAAATTAATAGTTAATTATATTTAACAGATTATATTTACAAATGGTAATAGGGCTGATGAGGTGAATTGATAGGATCAATCAATTTTTTTTATCATATTTGTTAAGCTCTATGTGCCAAGCACTGTTTTAAATGCTGGAGTAGTTACAAGGTTACAGGTTGGACACCGTAGCTGTTCCTCATGGGGCTCACAGTCTAGAAAGGTGGGAATATGCTCAATATTTACTGAACATTTACCATGTGCAGAGCACTGTACAAACTCTTGGGAGAGTACAATATAACAGATTTGGTGGAAATGTTTCCTGCCCATAAGGAACTTATAGTCTAGAGGGGGGAGACAGATATAAAATAAATTACAGATATGTACATAAGTGCCACAGGACTGAGGGTTGGGTGACTATCAAGTGCTTAGAGGGTACATATCCAAGTGTAAGGGCCACGCAGAAGGAAGAGGGAGAGGGGAAATGAGGACTTAGTTGGGGAAGGCCTTAGTTGGGGATGTTATTTTCATAAGGCTTTGAAGGTGGGGGAGACTGATGGTGTGTTGGATACAAAGGGGTAGAAGGAGTTCTCTTCCAGAACGAGGAATTGGTGGTGAAATTGATGAGACTGAGATACAGTGAGTAGGTTGCCTTAGAGGAGCAAAGTGAGCATGCTGGGTTGTTGTAGGAAATCAACAAGGTAAGATAGGAGGGGACAAGTTGATTGCGAACTTTAAAGCCTATGGTAAGGCATTTCTGTTTGATGCAGAGGTGGATGGGCAACCACAGGAGGTTCTTGAGGATTGAGTAAACACAGATCGGATAGTTTTGTAGAAAAATGATCTGGGCAGCTGAGTGAGGTCTGGACTGGAGTGGGGATAAATAAGAGTCAGGGAGGTCAGGGAGGTCAGTAAGGTGGCTGATGCTGTAGTCAAGGAGGCATAGGATAAGTGCTTGGATTCATTTACTCAATTGTATTTATTGAGCACTTACCATATGCAGAGTACTGTCCTAAGTGCTTGGGAGAGTATAATACAACAATAAACATACACATTCCCTTCCCACAATAAGCTTACAGCCTAAATGGCGTTTACAATCTCAATATAACAGTAGCTTCGATGAAGAGGAAAGGGCAGATTTTAGCGATGTTGTATACGTAGAACTGAAAGGATCTGATGACAGATAAATATGTGGGTTGAATGAGGGGTGAGTTGAGGATAATACTAAGGTTATAGGCTTGTGAGACAGGGAGGATGGCAGTACTGTTTACAGTGATGGAAAAGTCAGGAGAAGCAGAGAGTTTGGGTGGAAAGATGAGTTCTGTTTTGTACAAGTTTGAGATGACGGCAGGACATCCAAGTAGAGATGCTATGTAGATGGGAGGAAAAATGAGACTGCAGAGAAGGAGAAAGATTGATCTGGAAATGTAGATTTGGGAATCATCTGAAGCCATGGGAACAAATAATAATAAAAATAATAATGGTATTTGTTAAGTGCTTACTATGTGCTAAGCACTATACTAAACTCTGGGGTAGATACAAGATAACTCAGGTCCCACAGGGAGCTCACAGTCTAAGTAAGAAGAATAGGTACTGAATCCCAATTTTGCAGAGGAGAGATCGAAGAACAGAGAAGTTAAGAGACTTGCCAAAGGTCACACAGCAGGTACATGGCAGAGCAAAAAATATAATAATAATAATGATTATGGCATTTGTTAAGCGCTTACTATGTGCCAAGCACTGTTCTAAGCACTGGGGTAGATACAAGGTAATCAGGTTGTCCCACATGGGGCTCACAGTCTTAATCCCTATTTTACAGATAATATAAATTCCCCAACCCCAAGAACCCAATTAGTAGAAGTCACAAATCTGTGATTTGGAGAGAGGGGCATTGTGGTCTAGTGGTTAAGACCAGAACTGGGAGCCAGAGTATCCGGGTTCTAATCCTGGTCCTGTCACTTACCTGTTGTGTGGTGACCTTGGGCAAGTCATTTAAGTTCTGTGTGCCTCAGTTTCCTCAACCATAAAATGAAAATTCAATATCTGTTCTCCCTCCTACTTTAATATGAGCTTTATGTGAGACAGGGACTGTATCTGGCCTGATTAATTTGCATCTACCCCAGCATTTGGAACAGTGCTTGACACAGAGTAAGTGCTCAAAAAATACCATAAAAAACAAACCAAAGCAAAACAAAAAAAACCCGTGAAGAACAAAGCTTTAGTCTTGGAACTAGCCCATACAATCAGATTAGCACATCTTTCTTTGCTCTCCTCCTTAAGGTATCTGGGGACATTTCTTTTGGGACCGACTAATATTTACCTTTTCAGTGTGTTCAAAGGGCCATGATACATGTTAAAAACATTTTCAAACCATCCTTAGAATTTTCTAATACCTAAACTAAATCAGCCTCCTCCCCGGATTTCCTATATATGTTCTTGGTTCACAAAACCTTGAACTGGTTTTATTTTAGGGAACACTAAAAATCCTCCCTCATCTATTTGCTCGAAATGGGAATAAAAATCCAACTTTTTGCCCTCTCTGACAGGAATCATTCCATTTTGACCACCTGATGGGCCCTGGGGGTTAATTAGAAAATCCCCATCAAGAGCTCAGAGGCCAATATCAGCTGTCAAAATCCCACATTCCCCTCTTTCACCTCTTTCAAGTGCAAAACAACCTGTGTCTGAAGATGGACCAGAGAATAAAAGGGCACACACCAGCACTGTGGGCTTTGCCACAGCCCCATTCAGTGCCTCACTACTATGAATACAGCAAAATCTCAAATGAAAGTTTTAATCTCCCCACTGCATTCAGCACAAAGAGAAAAGGGCTTCCTTTTAACAATTTCCCCCCTTAAATCTTTTGTGTTGCTATGCTCCTGAAAAAGCTGAGATTTTGCTCTGACCCAGAAAGGGCTTTATGCCATAGAAAGCAGTGCACCTAAAACCCTTTGTGCTGAAATAAGTGCAAAGGTTTGGTCATTCCAAAAGCAACAAGAACGCACCAAAAAAAAAAAAATCCTGACGGGGAAAATGCTGATGTCTGAGTAAACTTCTCAGTTCCAGACATCTTCTCCCGACCCGTCTGAAAAGGAAATGTCATTTGTATCCCCCCACACGCGAAGTGTGTTACAGCGTGTCCTTCAATCTATTCCTGGTTTGCAGGTGCGGGGGTGGGTGGGGGCGGAGATGAAAAGAGTGGGGAGGGAGAAGGAGGAAAAGAAGGGGAAAGAGGGGGAAAGAGAGGGGAGAAAGAGGGGGAAGAGGAGGGAAAGGGGGAAGAGAAGGAGGGAAAGAGGGGGAAGAGAAGGAGGGAAAGAGGGGGAAGAGAAGGAGGAAAACGGGGAAGAGAAAGGGAAAGGGAAAAAAGGAGGGAAAGGGGAAAAAGGAGAAAAAGAAGTGGCAAGGGAAGGAGGAAAATGGGGGGAAAGAAGAAGAAAAGGAAGGAAAGGAGGAGAGAAGGAAGAAAAGGGTGGGTGAAATAAGGGGAGGGAACATGATGAAGAGGGGAGTAGACAGGGAAGGAGAGAAAAAGAAGGCGAGGGAGCAGCACGATTGCTTTCTTGCAAATGCTCACCGAAGCTGTGAATCACAAAAAGGACCCGGGAGTTTGAAAACACACACGAAACGGAAGATGAAAGTGTCCTCTAAGCTCCCTTTTGTGCTGAAACGATCACACTGATATGAAGAAGGCATGAGTTTATGACAGTGAGAATGCCTCGTCTCCATCCACCCTAGAACTGAACTCCAGCCCCTCAAGTGATTGTTGTTTTACCGCTTTTTTCTTTCCTCCCCTGAGCAGTAACACCTACATTGTATGCAGAGAGACGGAGACCATTCATAGTCTGCAAAAAGCCATTCACTTAAAGGCAGCTGGAGAGGCTAAATGATCAGTATGCCCTCTTCACTGTTCGGTGAGTTTTGTGCAAAGCAAGCGCTCTAGGCCTTCCCTTCACAGATCCAAGCAATTAATGAGAGAATGTGAGAAAAGGCAAGAAAAATGTTTCAGTGTTTTGCCTTCCCAAGTTGTCCATTTTTGTTTGTAATTAAATTATACCACTAGCTTCTCCACAAGAATGTCCTCCCCTCAATTCTACCCCCCCATTAACCCCCTTATCTCTACAGGAGAAAAATATAACAATGTTTATTTAATGAGTGCAGAAGTTTCTGCTTTTCTCTGCAAGGGTGGTTTGGAGTGTGTGAAATGAGCACCTACCATTAGCTGGTATTAGAAACCACAGAAGAGATTCCTCATCCAACACAATTTTACTAGTGTTTTACTTTAGTATTGCGAACTTCTGACAAAGCTGATGAGTACCATCTTTTCAAAGCATGCTTTTGTAAAGGACAGAGTTCAAAAGGTCCTAGCAAAATGTTAAAGACATTTCTTCCCTCATATTTGTGCAGTAGTCATCCAACCACTCTAAAGAGATGGAGGGAGGACAAGTCTAAAGTCTAAAAAAAAAAGATGAACTCACTTCTTTCACCCATTTTCTTTCTCCTCTTTGTTTTACCCATTAATGCTTATGCCACTGTTAGCCTTTTCACCATTTGAAAAAGAAATGATTTAATTTGGTACACAGACAGTGCTGCAGTCTACAGAGAGGGAAACAGCCATTTTTTAAAAATTTTAAGAGACCACACTTATTTTCTTGCACATAGTTTAGTTTGAACCATCACACATCATTTATGGTAGAAATTCATTCATACATTCAATCATATTTATTGAGTGCTTACTGTGTGCAGAGAACTATACTAAGCGCTTGAAATGTACAGTTCGGCAACAAAATGAGACAATCCCTACCCAACAACAGACTCACAAGGAAACCTCTGCTTATATAATATTTAATCATTATTTTTTACAGAAACAGATAACTAGACAAAAAGCAAATTATGGCTATGAGAAATATGAAGTCAATATCACAAGTTGAATGGAGAAACTTATTTTGACTTGGAATCTGTGCTTCGGATGTTAGGAATATTACTTTTAAATACAAGGAAGTTTTCAAGATATTTGAAAAAGCGTAATTGTTCTCTCATTTTTTTTCCAAATTTTAAAATTTTTTCTGTGAAAAAGGAATTTTTTTCAAATGACAAATATTTTGTAGGAAAAATTTTGATAAACTTTATGTGAACCTTTATTCAAGTTCAAAGCTTATTCTCATTGTGTTGACCAATAAAGACCATTGAATGGAAATAACATCATGATACCCATTTTACAGATTTAGGAAGAAAACAAAATAATCCTATACCTTGTCTTAATAATGACAAAAGTATTAATAAAGCAGGTTTAAAATAGAGGTAACTTTGAAAGCAACAATATGGCACTCTAAAAGAGTATTATCTAGGCCCATCCATTATAGCAATTAGGCTGTCATAGAAGGAAGCAATCCAATTATGACAGACAGAAAAAGCCAATAGTTTTTATGCACTACATGATTAATGTTTTTCCATCTTCTGATGCTAAAAAAAATACTCTTTAGAAATTCTTTTTCACTCCAGAATGCATTGTTAAAACACAAAGTTTTAATAATTTTTTTGCATTGAGATTTTTCTATTATTTTATGAGTTCATCTTGTCCAAATTACAAAAGTTTGCACTATTATTAATGAAATTGTGCTACTGTAGTAATAACCTACTTATTTCTATCAGGCAATTTTTGAGCTTCATGCAGTTTACAATTAACATTTCTCAGTACTTTTTGACTAACCTAATCTGAAAACCTAGGAGCAGAGCAGGCTTTTCATACTCACAAAAGTCAGCAGGCATCTTAGCTAATATAATACCTAAAATCTATCAAGCACATGCAGAATAATTCACGCCACTGCTCCCTGAAACCTTTTGAAGTAAACAAATAGAAAAAGCTAAAAGAAGATTAAGAATTTGATCTCAATTTAAACATGTTAACAGTAACCCTATATTATTCCAGATTTTACCCAGCTGTTTTGGATCTTTAGTGAATTTGAACAAGAAAGCAAACCTGTTATAAGGATTAGAGGACATAAAGGTTCAAAAGAAGTCAAACCCTTTTCTGAATTATAACTCTAAACTGGTTTCTTTCTTAGCAGACTTTTTGGACTCAGCTCTATTCACCTTTCACTTTCTCCCTTTACACATTGCCCACAAATATATGACTTTCTTAGAAGTATCCTTCATGCTAAATTTCTCACACTCTTACAGTGATAAACATTACAAATTAGACACAATGGGATCAAAACAATTTTGGCTTTGAAATTTGTGCATAGCACTGGAGTTTCTGCCACAATCCATGATTATCTCAAACACAATAAAAGAGAGCTATTTTATATCAACTGTTGATGAGACTGACGTAAGAAGAAACCACATATTAAAGTAGAGAGTGAGGCAAGTTAAATCAACCCCCAAATGGTGAATTTGCTTAGTTTGCAGAGGGGAAACAAATAAGAGGGGAAAAGTGGGGTATTTGGGGTAATTGTCCCATATCTCAAATTCAGCATGGCTCAGTGGAAAGAGCCCAGGCTTGGGAGCCAGAGATCATGGGTTTGAATCCTAGCTCTGCCCCTTGTCAGCTGTGTGATTGTGCCTCAGTTACCTCATCTGTAAAATGGGGATTAAGACTGTGAGCCCCATGTGGGACAATCTGATCACCTTGTATCCCCCCTAGCGCTTAGAACAGTGCTTTGCACATAGTAAGTGCTTAACAAATATCACCATTATTATTAAGGAGAGAGAGAGTCAGAACACCAACATATGGACGGAATATGGAAAACTAAAAAGTCAGGAGGTGAAGAGAAAAATTATTTTATGTGGGACTATTTGGAACTATTTGCATTCCTGTGCCTACTCTTTTACTTACTGTAAATTTGGTAATTGTGTCTGCTAGGACCGGCTATGCACACAGTAAGTGCTCAATAAATTTGATTGATTGATTCTTGACAAGGTTATAATCTATTCAAAGATAGAGACTGTTTCCGAGTGCCCTGCCATGCTCAACATACTGGAGGGGCTTAATAAATACTATTGACAAGGATGAGCAAATCTTTCTGAACAGAAATTGATTTGTCATTACAACCAAGTCATCAATCACTGGACCACTAAATTATCATTGAGGTAAATTGAGAAGAATGACATTAAAGGAAGGAAAGCAGAATGGCCTAGTGGAAAAAGCATGGGCCTGGAAGTTAGAGGACATGAGCTCTAATCCTGGATCTGTTACTTGCTTGCTGTGTGACCTTGGTTAGACCACTTAACTTCTCCATGCCTCAGTTTCTTCAACTCTAAAATGAGAAACTAATATCTTGTTCTCCCTCCTACTTACATTGTGAGCCCTATCTGACTGGATTAACTTGTATCTTCTCTAGTGCTTTAGAACAGTGCTTGACACATAATAAGCACTTAAATACCATAAAAAAATAAGTATCCCTTATGCACTCACAACTCTCATACCTACTTTATCTTTTTTGAGCCAATCACAGGGAGAAGAGAAGAGAAAATATCCCTTCATTTTTCTTGCTGGATGTAACTCCTTTTACTTTACTATGAAAGCCTTGGCTGGCATAGGAAAGTAGAAGTTAGTGCCTTTAATTAATTTTTGTGTGTTTTTTAGGGGGGGAGGTGTTGGGGTGGTTGGTATTGGATTCTGAGGGTGTTACCTTCTCAGTTCCCTTCAGAGTACTAAGTATAAAATGATGTAACAACCTCATTCCTCCAAGGGTTTTGGGCTGTTGAACAAAGATAACCTAGTGGATAAAGCACTGGCCTGGGAGCCAGAAGACCTAAGTTCTGATCCCAGCTCCTCTACTTGCTGTGTGTTCTTGTTCAAGTCACTTAACTTCTCTATGCTTCAGTTTCCTTAGCTGCAAAATTGGGATTCGATACCTGTTCTCCTCCTACTTAGACGATGAGCCTGAAGTGGGATAGAGATTGCCTGACCTAATAAACTTATATCAACCTCTGCGCTTAGAACAGTGCTTGAAATGTGTTAAGTACTTAACAAAGACCAAAAAACAAAGAAAACCAAAACAACCCACCAAAACAGTATGTGGGATGTTTCAGAATTGGACTATCTTCACAATGCAGGATGAGCACCTTTCCAAGACTCCAGGTGACTGTATTCCAGGAGTCAAACTTCTGAGAATTGGTGACATCATGCATGAGGAAAGATTAGGTCCAGGTAAGAGATACAGATGCTTGCTTTTTATCAATAGTACAGGCCCAACAGGCCACTCGGAAACTAAAGTCTTGTTAAGATGGCCCCACCCTGGGCAGCACTTCAAGAAAATGAAAGTATTTCATATTAAATTTTTAGAAAAATATTCCATATCCCCTTTAAATAACAGTGATCACAATAATACCAAGTCTTGGATTAAGTGGAAATGAATACTGTCAATGCACAACAAAAAAAATGAACTAATTCCTATTTACTGTATGAAAGCATATCAATCAATCAATTAATGGTAGTTACTGAACACCTATGACATGCAGAGCACAGTACTAAACACTTGGGAGACTACAACAGAATTAGCAGACACATTCCCTGCCCATAACAAATTTACATCATGTCACTAACAGTGTCCTAATAGCCTAAGACATCATTTAAGGAGTTTACAAAGGATTGAGTAATGAATGAAAAGATTAAGTATTTTAAAAAATAGAATAAAATGTTAGTTTTGAGAAAGAGGAAACTAGATTATTTATTTCCAAATCTTGATTTTACCAAAGACTTGAACTTTTTCCCAGATTCTTTTTGCCCTTAGATTGGCTTCAAGTCCCAGGCATGAAAGAAGATTCCTGTGATAGAACTAAGTGTCCTTGACTGTTTCACCTCCTGACCTACTGTTTTTAGGCCCTCCCACTGACAAATCCACACTAACATATTACCTGTCTAATTGAAGCAGAAACAACACTAGCTGGGGCTTCTATTACCAGAATAGGTCAGGTAAATTTTTCCCCTCTGATAGAGTCCACAATTGAAGTAAAGGGGCATGTTTTTGGACAATAATGATCCCAATAATTTACTTACTGAAAACTGACCCTTGAGACTGACCCTGCTCTACTCAGTCTGTTTCCTCTGTCAGACTGACCTTTTTCTTTGGGGCTTAGTTGATATTTTGCTAATATAGGAGCAGTCAGTGTCTATGACTATTTTCCCTATCAAGTAAAGATCTAGGCCCTGTCCCCTACTACATTCAAGTGAGTCTTTTCAGAATGAAGAAAAATCCTGTATGGCTTGAGGACTTTTAAAAAGCAAAAGTGTTGTTTTTTTAAAAAATTTTATGTGACTGGAAAAAACCCCAAACAAACCATGATTTGAAAGGCAAGAAAAGAAAAAAGACCCAACAAATACAGCGTTTCTTGTGGAAATGGTCATTGTCTTTCAGTGTGCTTCATTTAGCAGGTATGAGTTTCAGAGGGCGCTTTAAAATCCTTTGGGTTGAAAGGCATTATTTGAATGTCAGATCATTACCATTAGCATAGATAGGCCTTTCCTGTTTCTAAAATGGGTCTTTCATTTCCATGTGAATATTGGAAAATGCCACACTATGGAGGGAACCGGACCTGTCGCCTACATCTCAGCTAATTTATATGCTCTCAGATGGAGGTCATATCGATATCATGCACAATCTCTGTCAGCTTTGTATATTTCTTAACCTGAGAACGTTCAAGCTCATTGAGAGCCATTCATACTTGGCAGATTGATTTCTCTAGTCATTTTGTCATAGTAACTGACAATTCACTGCCACCCAAGTGTATCTGAGAGTACAATGCCAACATAAATATTGTTGGCAATTCTGAGCATATCCTATTGTTGAATAGTAGGTTATTTACTTCTGCCATTCGACTTTCTATAGCACTGTGCGGCAGATCATTTCCTTTGGTGTCATATAGCTGATGAACCCAGTGAGGCTTGTTTGGAAGAACTGGGGAGTTTAGTGTCCCTTATTACTACACAATAAAGTGAATGGAAATGAAACTTCAAACACAGGATAATCTATCACTGAAAATGTTGGACCAAAAGGAGCATAAACACCCTGATGGGAACCAGATGCAGCCCTTTTCCAGAGACTGTTTTCAGAAGTTAAGGTACAAAAATAATTGGCCGTAAAATCAGGAAACTTTGGGTACCCTAAAAATCACAGCAGGGACAAAGTCAACAGCCTAGCTTCCCTAACCCAGTCTGCTTTAAAATTGCTTTCTACAGCCTTAAATTGAAAAACAGGGCTCTGGTTGGGGACAGTTAACTTGCCTGAATGTTTGGTGGTAGAAGGGATTTTCTCAACTAGCAAACAAGTCTTACTTTAATAGGTTGATAAAATGTGGCACTAACCTTATCCTCTCTAGGTGGATTCACTGGATCTGATGTTAAGGTATGCTCCACCAGTTCCCTAAATATATCAAACAAAGATGATCTCAGGTCAGATTAAAAAAAAAAAAGAAACAATGAAAATGACTGCCAGTTGTTCATAATGAATATCTTGAAGAATTTTTTTTTAGTTGACTTTAATCTTTCTGCACTGCCTCGGTCTCCTCTGGCAGCTCTCCTTCCTTAACCAGCTGGGTCATCACTGAGCGAACACCTCAGCAGCTGATGCAGCTGAATAATTAATAGCCTAAATTATCCTATAAAATCCTACTCAAAAGGTAGAGTTTGAGCCTTGCTGGAGGTAATTAAGAGACTGATTTGGTAATATGTCTCAGATTTTCTTCTGCAAAATAGAGATACAGTCACCTGTTACCTACTACACCTAAGTGTTGTGAAGATAGTTTTATCTGAAAAATATTTAATCCAAATAATGGTACCAATATTGACATTTCTGATTTACAGTTACTAATCCCGGATCTGCCACTTGCCTTCTATGTGACCTTAAGCAAGCACTTAGCTTCTCTGTACCCCAATTTCCCCATTTGTGAAATGGGGATTAAATACCTGTTCTCTCTCCCTCTTAGACTGTGAGCCCCTTGTGAAACAGCAACTGTGACCTACCTGACTATGTTGTATCTAATCTAGCACTTAGTACAGTGCTTAGTACAGTACAGTGTAAATGCTTAACAAATGATACAGTTTTTGATATAACACTTTAATAAAATCAATCAATGGTATTTATTGAGCACTACTGTATGCAGAACACTGTACTGAGCATTTAGGAGAGTACAATATAACAGACTTAGTAAATGTGCTCCCTGCCCTCATGGAGCTCACAGGTCTAAAGGATGCATCTCTCAAGATTGGAATGACATAAGCAAAATCGGAGAATTGTAGGAAGAGCAGACAGAAAACAATTGTATAACAAAAAATTCAATTAAAACAGAAATAGTTAAGGTTGTGAAGAAACCATTACTATCGCTAAACAGAGAATTTGATAGGGCAGAAAGAGTAATAAATGGTCCTTCATTGGCTAGTTCTGAAAAGGTTAAAGTAAATTAATGTCACTTGCTGAAGCACATCATGAACAAAATTAATCAAAAAGAAGATTGACATCAATTGACTAGAAGATATTTGAACACGTATTTTGCTACATTTCTTTAAAATGTAGTGGAAAAATGAGTGTTGACGATTATGGTGTTTATCCTGTGCCTACTGGCTTACTAAGTGCCGAGGTAGATATAAAATAATCAAACCAGACAGTTCCTGTCCCACATGAAACTCACAAGTTTAAGTTGAGGAGGACCAATACATAGAACAAGAGAGGTTTCAAACAATAAGTCCTGGAATTACTAATGGAGACTACTCTAGAGTTTCCAAGCTATTGAAATGTAAGAAATTAAAACCACTTCAAGGAAAACAAATCATCATCATGTTATCAAGTATTTTTCAACATTCAAAATAGCTTAAACTCTCTCCTAGCAAAAAGACCTGTAGCAGAATTTTCATGAGCCACAAGTTTTGAAGAGCTTGTTTTGCTGCACCTGGAATGCTCACTGATGCAGGGATCATGACCTTGACTACCAAAGAACTGAGATAAAGCTTAGAGAACTAATTCTCAGCCCAGGGCCAGCATTGTCCCACTGGACAAAAAACACAGAAGAGTAATTTATTATTAACCTTGAAGTGTCAAAAATGTTAAAAAGGAGCTACCTTTTTAGAAAAATATTCTTGGCTGCTGTAAATTAATTGCTGTCCAAACTTTAAGTTCTCTAGACTGTAAACTCTTTTGTGGGCAGGGAACATGTCTACCAACTCTATTGTGTTGTACTCTCCTAAGCAGTTAGTACAATGCTCCACACACAGTAATCATGCAATAAATATGATTGATTGATTACGCACTTGTTTTTTGCTGGCTCGTGGTTTAATTCACATCTTTAACTTTTCTGGGTTTAGGTCAGGATTCCCTGCCATATTGAATGACCAAGTTAAGAGGGAATGCCTTTTTTGTTTTTTTGTTTTAATCACTTTGAAATGGTAATATGGGATCAGGACTGGGAATTCACAATTCCTTTAGCCACTTGTAACTCAGACTATGCTTTCTGACATTTGAATCTCCCCCCAAACCTAACAGGTAGATTAAACAGCTATTCATACTACTTTAAATCTCTTGAGGGCAGGGCTCGAGTCTAGCCACTGTATTACACTCTTCCAAGTGCTTAATACCATGCTCTGCACATAGGAAGTGTCCAATATACCACTGATTGAAAAGTTTGGTTTCAAATCAATCCCTCTCATCAATGAAATCTTGCAGATTCAATCTATGATGACAAAGAGCAAAGATTCAGAATTATTTTCCTAAACCTCCTGTCTCCTGACCTATGTGTCGATAAGCCTCAATTATCACCTTGCAAAAGACTTGGGTGTTAAGGCTTAAGGTATGCAAGCATTAAACAAACTTACCACTCTTCCTTTGTCTGCATTCCAGTCCCTTACTAGCACTTCCTATTTTGATTCAAAGTATTACTAACATTCCAGTGTATTAATGAGAATAAGGAAGGACAGATGAAAATAGAGTACCTTTTTCCTTTTCCTTTACCATGAATAAAGACAGAGGTGGTTATGTAGAAAAGAAAAAAGGAACTCTGTGAACAGAAGACATATCCTGTATGATCAAACCCAGAATACAGCCCAATCAGTTAATTATAGAAGTAATAAAATATATATTTTATATAGCTGTTCCCTCATTCTTACTAACTGATTTAAATGCAGAATAACCTTCCATCACATTGATTTTTATCCATGATTTGTTTTCTGAATACCTAGAGGACAAGTTAGATAAGGCAGATAAAATCCTAATATTGAACAACTATGCAATTAGTGAGAATAATGACTTAATTTGCCTACAACAAACAAGACTACCTGCAACAGTTTCTCACAAAATGTAATTTCAAAGACCTTTCAAAAGAGTTGAGGCTTGAGTTAGTTTAGGTTCTCTTAATACTTGGTTAATTATTCAAGATCTACTAGTACTGCCTGATTTTGAGTTAGGATTTTTTAGGCACCCTATCTTCTGCTGATAAACGATTGGTCATGCTACCTCTCTAGGTTTCACAGAAGACAAGGCTGGACAATCCATGTCCCTTAGATAAAATCTCTGTAGGGTTTCCAATACCATGAAAGAATGAAGGAGATCTGTTTGCTTCATGACAGTCAATGGTGTTTATTAAGCGCTTACTGTTTGCAAAACCCTGTACTAACTACCTGGGAGAATACAGATAGATGCCTGTCTACTTGTTTTGTTGTCTGTCTCCTTCTAGACTGTGAGCCCATTGTTGGGTAGGGATTGTCTCTGTTGCCAAATTGTACTTTTCAAGTGCTTAGTACAGTGCTCTGCACATAGTAAGTGCTCAATAAATATAATTAAATGAATACATATAACAAAGTTGGTAGACACATTCCCTGCCCACTACAAGCTTGCAATCACTGTAAGATTATCAGTAGTATTTATTGAATGCTTTCTGTGATGAGCACAATCTCTTTAATATAAAAGAATTGCTTATTTTTAAAATTTGCTATGTTCCCAGTATTTTAATGGGGATTTTGCCCTGGATGAATAATAACAATAATAGTACTTGTTAAGCACCTATTTTGTGTCAAGCACTGTTGTAAATGTTGTGGTAGATGGAAGTTAATCAGGTTGGACATGGACCCTGTCCCATATGGAGCTCACAGTCTTCTGCAGACAGCATCTGGCAGCTGTTGCAGGGGACAGTTGTGGGGAAAAACACTTCCTAGCCCTCCTACCCTCACAAGATCCATCCAGGGCAAAGTTGTGGGCCATGGACCTCAAGACTCTCTAGATAGTGTTATTTCCCCTATACCATTCTGGTAATATCTATGAAAGTTAGTTACCATCCCGGTGAGAAGAGGAAGACACACAAATTGCTTTGTATTCACTAACCATTCCTGAGTAGCTCCACCTTCCGCACTCCATAGCACCCTTCCTGAGAACTCTCGGCAGGTGGAGCTGCCACCTTGCTGGGCAGTGGGAGGAGGATGGGAGCAATTGCAGAACTGAGCCCTTGGCTATCTCTAGTTCCCCTACCCTGCTGCAGTTCTCTAGGTCTCAACTTTCTGAGAGGGATGAAGTACCCTAAAGATTAGCCCAGCAACCAATGCCAACCTGAGTCCTATTGGGAGAGATGGCAAAGTGACAGAGGATTGTAGTCTTGAAGCAGGGAATGTGTCTGTTTATTGCTGTATTTTACTCTCCCAAGTGCTTAGTATAATGCTCTGCACAGAGTAAGCACTCAATAAATACTACTGACTGACTGGGCAGAAAAGAGGGAAGTTTAAAGAGCAGTTTAAAAGAGGGAAGTTTAAATCTTACCCCACTCCTGGAATGATACTCTGTTTCCCATGTCCCTGCAACTGCCAGAAAACAGATCTCTGGAGATTTGTCTTCACATAGGGCAGGAAAAAGAAGAAGAAGCAAGGAAGCACCAGCAACTCAGGCTCAGGCCCCATCTGCTCCCTCCCTCTTCTTGTTACCCTATATGATGGCAGCTTTCCTTGGTCACATTATGGAGACATCCAGGGGTCCCCTGGGGTCACTGAGACCAGGATAATTACCCCTAAGCTGAGTGGCCCTGTTTATAGGAGACCCGAGTGTCTCCTATCAAAACTAAGCTCAAGATGACAGAAAACCAAAGGGAGAAGAGCTAAGTTTGTCTCAGTTTTAAAGCGAAACCATTCATAAAAACAGAATCCAACAAAAATTCATATATTCAAGTGAAAGTGGACAGTCCTTGCTAATGTTCAGAGTCTCCAGATATAATTTATCCCCTGAGATAAACAATCGACAGAAGAGGAGACTCTGGAGATATGTATGGATTGCAGAAAGATCAGAGAGAATAACAAGTTTTCTATAACTGCTTCAGAGGCCTTAAGAAACTCAGGAGGGTGGGGAGCATGCTTCAGTTTCCAAGTGAACCGTGTTTACTTTGGGTTTATTGTCTAATTGACCAACCTGAATCTTTGCAAATTCCTTTACCTCCTTCTAGGATTACAAATAGGAGCAAGCACTAATTATAAATTGACGCTTAGCCAGGGAAATAAACATCCCAAAAGGGATGATCCATGTGGAATATAGAATGAAACCCAGTGAAATGTAGAATAGAAGAAAATTCAAGGATGCAAAAGAGTGCAAATTTCAGGACAGAGTTAAGATTTTACATGGAGATAAGCATTTTAGAATGCCTGGATAGGTGGATCAATAAAGGAAGGGAAACTGGAAAAAAATTGATCTTTACACCAATTCATGCTAAATTCAAAGAAAAAATAAAACAGGAACCAAAGAACAGCAGCCAGAATATGTTTTAATGCAATCAGAAAAGTGGGTGATGAGAAGAGAACTTTTACAGTGAGACAAAATTCTAAAAATGCTTAACAGAAAGGCTTAAACCACCCCCAAACACACACCCCATACCTACAGCATATCTTCAAGATTGTATTTACAGTGCTTTCCCTGATTGCATAATAATATAACCTAGATGACTGAATTTTGACTGCAAGAGAAGTATTAAGAATTGAGGTACAAACACATCTTGGGGCAGTTGTGCCTAAAAATATTAAAAAAAAATCCCATTGTGATCCAAACCTAACTTTCCATCTAGCAGTTCAGCAGTTTTTGAGAAAACAAGATGAGTGCAAACGTGAAAATATGCCCAGAAAGGATTTTCTTCACTCCTTCTATTTTACCATAATTATGATTCCTCTTCTCCTTGGAGCACTTCACTGCTTGTTAGGGTATCCTCAGTTATAAATATGATAGGAATGCAAAACCCAAAAATGGTCATGCAGAGAACCATTCAGAATTTTCAGTTTCATTCTATGAAACATTGTTCTCAGTGAACACATATCTGTAGTTACTGTTTCTCTTGGTGATTCTCAAATCAAATATCCTAAAGCTTGAAGGCAGAGACACACTTAAAATGACAAAGGTGAGTTGAGGGGCCAGAAGCACTCCCACTTAGAGAAAACAGGTGGATTGACACACTCTGGCATCATTTATATTCCTGTTCCATGGAGTCTGGCTTCAATAATTCTCATTTATTCTGGTCTAGACCCTCTATTAGCAGACTAGAAGGGATCCAAAATAAATACCAAACTAGGGATAAACTGAGGGAATTAGTGTCTTTCCATGAAGAGTTAAACTTCTAGTGAGAACAAATCTTCCCTCTGGGTTGAGTCCACTCTGGCCCAGAAAACAGTCCCTACAGTCTTATAGAGGTGTTTTGGCTTCTCTGACTTCTCCCACAGTATTCTTTTAAATGAATTTGAAACTTTTCATGTCCAAATCCCTGCAAAAAAAAAATAAAATAACTGCACACCCATTTTTTCTACTATTATGCAAATAGATTAATCAGCCAATGCTCCAGTGAGAATTAATTTATATTTGAATCCAATGAAGCCTGGTTGCTTTCTAGCTGGACCCCTAGGCCAAAGTCTCAGCTAGGTGGAAACCTCATATTATTCATTTGACGAAATGTGAACTGACATAAATACCATGGCTCACTTTCAATCCGATTACTGCGTTACCTCCCATCAATGCTACCCCAGCCATCACACTCTGGCGTCTTTCCTTTCACTGGCTCCAGGAACAACTGACAACTTCTCCTTGATAAACAAGCACCCACGCTGCCACCTCGTACCCCCACTCTTAACCCATCATCTCTCCTCAATGGGCCCTATTCGACAAGGTACTTTATTTTGTTTGTAGGAATCAAGGACTAAAAAACAGTTCAAAATACAGCCTCGCTGGGCTGTTCATTCAAAGCTGCCCTTTCAAAGCCAGCCAGTGAGAGCCATGAAAAAAAAACCACAACGTATCTACTTTAATGGATATTATCTCCACGGATCCTTTTTTAAAAAAATGCTTATTAACTTAAAAAAAAATCCTCACAGATTTTTCCAGGCTACTCTGACCTGAAGTCGGAGCAAAATGAACCCACATTTTAAATTGCACCCTGATCCAAAACTCATCTTGACAACCACTAAATTCTTTGCACTTCCCTCATTGAAACTTGGTATTTTTGACAAAGATTTTCCCTCCTCCTTTAAAACTGTGGGCACTTAAGAGCTTGGCTACACAATCTACCAGGTGGGAGAAAAATCCTTTCCATGGAGACTGTTCTGTTTTAAAAGCTCCCACCTCAATAATTAGATTAGAAAGCAAAAAGGAACTCCTCTAATCAAATCACTCATTCTAGGCTTTATTTTCCTCTCCTTCAAAATACTGATTTTTTTGTAGCTATGAACAAGATTTCTTGAGTCATCACTGAATTCCTATTAAATCTGTGAAGATTTCGCTTGTCTAAAATTTGAAAAAAGGAAGAATCTTTAAAAAGAGAAAAAAAGAGACTATCTTTAGTAGAGAATGATAAGTAGTAACTCTTTGGATGAATAGTAGCATTCTGTAATTATTCATTCAATAACATTTATTGAGCGCTTACTGTGTGCAGAGCACTGTACTAAACACTCGGAATGTACAATTCGGCAACAGATAGAGACAATCCCTGCCCATTGACAGGCTTACAGTCTAATTGGGGGAGACAGACAGAAAAAAATAATAGCAATTAATAGAATCAAGGGGATGTACATCTCATTAACCACTTAGCTGTGTGACTTCGGGCGAGTCACTCAACTTCTCTGTGCCTCAGTTACTTCATCTATAAAATGGGGATTAACTGTGAGCCTCACGTGGGACAACCTGATTACCCCATATCTACCCCAGCACTTAGAACAGTGCTCTGCACATAGTAAATGCTTAACAAATACCAACATTATTATTATTAACAAAATAAATAAGGTAATAAAAATATATACAAATGAGCAGACGAGCACAATGCTGAGGGGAGGGGAAGGGAGATGCGGAGGAGCAGAGGGAAAGGGGGGGAAAAGGGGGCTTAGCTGAGGGGAGGTGAAGGGGGTGCAGAGAGGCAGCAGAGGGAGCAGAGGGAAAAGGGGAAGCTCAGTCTGGGAATGCCTCCTCGAGGAGGTGAGCTCTCAGTAGGGCTTTGAAGAGGGGAAGAGGGTTAGTTTGGTGGGGGTGAGGAGAGAGGACATTCCAGGACAGTGGGAGGATGTGGGCCAGGGAACGACAGAGGGATAGGCGAGAACGGGGGACGGTGAGGAGGTGGGCGGCAGAGGAGTGGAGCCTACGGGGTGGGCAGTAGAAAGAGAGAAGGGAGGAGAGATAGGAGGGGGCAAGGTAATGGAGAGCCTTGAGGCCTAGAGTGAAAAGTTTTTGCTTCATGTGGAGGTTGATAGGCACCACTGGAGGTTTTTAAGAACGGGAGTGACATGTCCAGAGCGTTTCTGCAGGAAGATGAGCCAGGCAGCGGAATGAAGAATAGACTGGATTGGGGAGAGACAGGAGGAAGGGAGATCAGAGATAAGGCTGCCACAATAATCCAGCCGGGATATTATAAGAGCCTGTACCAGTAAGATAGCTGTTTGGGTGGAGAGGAAAGGGCGGATCTTGGCTATATTATAAAGGTGAGACTGGCAGTTCTTGGTGACGGATTGGATGTGTGGGGTGAATGAGAGAGCTGAGTCAAGGATGACACCAAGGTTGCGGGCTTGAGAGACGGGAAGGATGGTCGTACCATCCACAGTGATACAGAAGTCAGAAAGAGGACAGGGCTTGGGAGGGAAGATAAGGAGCTCAGTTTTGGACATGTTGAGTTTTAGGTGGCAGGCAGACATCCAGGTAGAGACGTCCCAGAGGCGTGAGGAGATACAAGCCTGAAGAGAAGGGGAGAGGACAGGGGCAGAGATGTAGATTTCTGTGTCATCTGCATAGAGATGATAGTTGAAGCCGTGAGAGTAAATGAGTTCACCAAGGGAGTGAGTGTAGATGGAGAACAGAAGAGGGCCAAGTACTGACCCTTGAGGAACTACAGTTAGAGGATGGGAGGGGGAGGAGGAGCCTGTGAAGAAGACCGAGAATGAACGGCCAGAAAGATGAGGAGAACCAGGAGAGGATGGAATCCATGAAGCCAAGGTGAGATAAGGTGTGGAGGAGAAGGGGATGGTCTACATTGTCAAAGGCAGCTGAGAGGTCAAGGAGGATTAGGATAGAGTAGGAGCCATTGGATTTGGCAAGAAGGAGGTCATGGGTGACCTTTGAGAGAGCAGTCTCGTTAGAGTGGAGGGGATGGAAACTAGATTAGAGGGGGTCCAGGAGAGAATTAGAATTAAGAAATTCTAGGCAATGAGTGTAGACGACTTGTTCTTGGAGCTTGGAAAGGAAGGGTAGTAGGGAGATAGGGTGATAACTAGAAGAAGAAGTGGGGTCGAGAGAGGGTTTTTTTAGGATGGAGGAGACATGGGCATGTTTGAAGGCAGAGGGGAAGAAGCCATTGGAGAGTCAGCGGTTAAAGATAGAAGTTAAGGAAGGGAGGAGGGAAGGGGCGATGGTTTTTATAAGGTGAGTGGGAATGGGGTCTGAAGCACCGATGGAGGGGGTGGCACTTACAAGGAGGGAGGAGATCTCCTCTGAAGATACTGCAGGGAAAGATGGGAAAGTAGGGGAGAGGGTTGGGATGTGGGGGGAGGCAGAAGGGGGAGGGGTGACTCTGGGGAGCTCAGACCTGATTGTGTTCATTTTCATGATGAAGTAGGTGGCCAGATCGTTGGAGGTGAGGAATGGGGGAGGGGGAGGAACAGGGGGCCTAAGGAGAGAATTAAAGGTCCAGAACAATTGGCAGGGGTGATGTGCATGAGTGCCAATGAGGGAAGAAAAGTAGTTTTGCCTGGCGGAGGAGAGGGCAGAGTTAAGGCAGGAAAGGACAAATTTTAAATGGATAAGGTTGGCTTGGTGCTTCGACCTTCACCAGCAGCGCTCAGCAGCTCGAGCATAAATTCCCAGTCGAATGACTGAAAAGGTTCCAGAGTTATTTATGTGAATGGGTGGATTCAGTGGCTTAGTGTTTGGTGGCTAGTACTAAGTTGAAACCCACAACAACTTTGTGGAGCTCCTATGGTCTTGAAGTCTATCTTCTCTATATTCCCTTTGCTACCTTCTGTGTTCTGGCTGTGTTACTTTTTTCCCCATATTATCAATCTCACTAGTTCTGGCCTCTCCTACTCTGAGTCCCCTCTTTTGGTTTTCCCAGCTACACTGAGCCTAACAACCTAACCTCTTCCCTTGTCTTATGCTGTCATGTATCCATGGGATTTTCTTGATAAAAATACAGAAGTGGTTTATCATTGCTTCCTTTCACCCAGTAAACTTGAGTCTCCACCCCTGATTCTATCCCACGTCACTGCTGCACAGTACAAGGGAGTTTTGACTTACCCACTCTTAGTTCTGCAGCTGGTTTGAGCCTAAACTCTGTTTTGAGAACACATAGAACAGTTAACCAATTTTTCCTTCCTCTACCCTCCCCATTTCTCCTATACATTCAGATGAAATGTGGAAGTTTCAAATTCAGATTGCTGAGGCAGAGAAATAATAAAACTTCCTGATTAGGCAGCAGTGGTGTATTCAGTGAAGTCTCCTGACAGAAAATGATGGACCAGGAACAGGCCAGTTACAAATATTTTGCCACTGAGAACTGGCAGAGGAATTTTTCATAGTGCTAGAGGCTTGCCCAGACTATCAATTGTGTGGGCTGGGGCATGGCATGTCAAACAAAGATAGCAATTATTGCTTTAGTACCTTCCAAACTAAAAATAATTGCTTTAAATATTATAGTAGTGAGAATACATGTGCCTCTCTCTCTTTCTCTCTTCCTACTTCTTTATCTCTGTTGCGATCTATGCCAAAAGTGAGTCTTAATTTTTTGTTGTTGTTGCTGTTCTCTAAAAAGAATGTAATAATGGGAATCATTCCTCCTTAGAAACTAAGAGGAAGTCAAAAGAAATAAAATAGATTTGCTATATATCTTTTTTAAATTTTCTTGGAACCAAATCAGTTTTTCTCTCAAGGTTATAAGAACTTTTCACTCAAACAGTTAAGGAGACCGTGAGCAAGTATATCAATGGAGTGCTCCTTTAGTTGCCAGTTCACAGTATTTCACTGATTATGGAAAAACACAACCCAATCAACTGTCCCTTATAATGAAGGATTCCTCTGCTGTTCCCATTACTATTCACATAGTTACAACTGGTGTTTAAAAGTCTGATGTTGGCTTAGAGTCCTTTCCCCTAGAGTGTCTGCATACCCTTTTCGTTGGTGAGCAGCTGTGACAGCTGTTTGCTAGATCCACTGGGAAATCTAGTCAGTTCCTTCTTGTAAATTCTCAGTCCCAAAGTCTTTGTAACTAAGGTCTTTAAATTGCGGGCTCCAAGAGAGGCCATCGGATCTGAGCCATGTTTGCCAAATTAGTGAACAAAGATTCTACATGATGTCTTTGCCTAGAATGACACACCTTTCTACACCCACTTGTGAAAACATTATCTAACCTTGATTTCACTGACACTATTCTCTCCTGGTTCTCCTCTTATCTCTCTGGCCACTCATTCGGGGTCTCTTTCTCAGGCTACTCCTCTGTCTCTCCACCACTAACTGTGGGAGTCCCTCAAGGCTTAGTTCTTGGTCCCCTTCTAGTCTCCAGCTACAACCTCTCCCTTGAAGGACTCATTCACTCCCATGACTGCAACTATCATTTCTATGCAGTTGATTCCCCAATTTTAACCCTGATCTCTCTCTCTTCTCTGCAGTCTCTTATTTCCTCCTGCCTTCAGGACATCTTTACTTGGGTGTCCTGGTAACACAGAAAACTTCACATGCCCAGAATGGAACTCTGCATCGTAACACCTAAACAGTATCCTCTGCATGACTTTCCCGTCTCTGTAGACAAGAACTACCACCCTACCTATTTCACAGCCAGGAACCTTAGCTTGTTATGGGCAGGGAATGTGTCTGCTAATTCTATTGTACTCTCCCAGTTGCTTAGTACAGCACTCTGCACTGGATAAACACTCAATAAATATGATTGATTGATTGATTATCCTCAATTAACCTCTCTTCTTCCGCCCACATATAATAATAATGATAATGGTATTTAATAAATGCTTACAATGGGCCAAGCACTGCTTTAAGCACTAGGGTAGATACAAGGTAATCAGGTTGTTCTTTGTGGGGCTCCACAGTCTTCATCCCCATTTTACAGATGAGGTAATTGAGACACAGAGAAGTTAAACTGAGTTAAGCTAAATTAAGTTGAGAGGCAGCATGGCTTAGTGAAAAGATCAAGGGCTTGGGAGGTGGAGGACATGGATTTTAATTCCAGCTCCACCACTTGTCAGCTGTGTGACTTTGGGCATGTCACTTAACTTCTCTGTGCCTCAGATACCTCATCTGTAAAATCGGATTAAGACTGTGAACCCCACGTGGGACAATCTGAATACCTTGTATCTACCCCAGCGCTTAGAATGGTGTTTAGCACATAGTAAGCACTGCACTTAGCAAATACCATTATTATCATTATTATTATTATTATTGTTATTAATAAGCTTGCCCCAGGTCACACAGCAGACAAGTGGTGGAGTCCGGATTAGAACCCACATCCTCTGACTCCCAAGCCTGTGTTCTTTCCACTAAGCCACAGTGCTTCTCAGATACATTAAATCTGTCACCAAATCCTGTCAGTTCTACATACACAACCTGGCTAAAATCTGCCCTTTCCTCTCCATCCAAAATGCTACTATGCTAATCCAAGCACTTCTCCTATCCTGCCTTTACTACTGCATCAGCCTCCTTGCTGACCTCCCTGCCTCCTGTCTCTCCCTACTTCATCCAGCCCATACTGCACCCTTCTACCCATATTATTTTTCTAAAAAAAAAATCGTTCCATGTTTCTCCACTCCTCAAGAACCTCCAGTGGTTGCCCATCTAGCCCTGCATCAAACAGAAACTCCTTACCATTGGCTTTAAAGCAATCAATCACCTTGGCTTCTCCTATCTTACCTCGCTGATTTCCTACTTCAATCCAGCATGTTCACTTTATTCCTCTAACACCAACCTACTCACTGTACCTTGATCTCATCTATCTCACTGCTAACCCTTTGCCCGTGTCCTGCCTCTGGACTGGAACTCCTTCCCCATTCTTATCTAACAGATTATCACTCTCCCCACCTTCAAAGCCTTATTAAAATCATATTTTCTCTGAAAGACCTTCTCTGACTAAATCCCCTTTTTCCCTATCCCCTCTTCCTTCTGTGTCATCCTTGCTTTTGGATTTATATCCTTTATTCACCCCACCTTCAGGCTCACACATGTGCATAATTTATTTTAGAGTCTGTCTCCCCCTCTAGACCACAAACTTCTTATGGACAGGGAACCTGTTTATCAACTCTGTTGCACTGTACTCTCTCAAGTAACAGTGCTCTACATACAGTAGGTGTTCAAGAAATAGGATTTATTGATAGATCTATGATAGTTGTGCTCCAAATGGGTCCTTCTTCTCCTTTTGCTTCCCAGTATTCCACAGCTGATGATCTCAGCTAAGGTTCAGCATATTTGTATAGGCTCTTCTGTCCTTTCTGCTTTGCAGTCACTCCATTCCACTTTATACTACATGCTATTCTCCATCCACATTCTTGTCCCACTCCCATGCTTTCTTGCAGTCTGGCTAAACGCTAAAAATATTCTTTTATTGCTAGATTTCCTCTCTCCATATTCAGTGGGTTGTCCAAAAGCCCAGTTTTGGGTTCATTCACAGGGGTATTTAGGATCAGACTGACCTTTAGAAGGCCCATGGCCAAACATTTGCTGTAATGTATTTACTGAAAAGCATGGCCTAGTGAAGAGAGCATGGGCGCGGGAGTCAAAACTTCCTGGGTTCTAATCCCAAATCTGCCACTTGTCTGCTGTGTGACCTTGGGCAAGTAACTTCACTTCTCTGGGCTCCAGTTCCCTCATTTGTAAAATGGGAATTGCGACTGTGAGTCCCATGAGGAACAGGGACTGTGTCCAACCTGATTGCTTATATCTACCCCAATCCTTAGTATAGTAGCTGGCACACAGTAATTACTTAACAAATATCATAAACAAAAACAAACAAACAAGAATGATGCTTCAGAAAGGAAGACAAGAAGAGTTGCTTTAACTGGAGTCCAAATAGGCTTGTGATTATTACAAAAAATGGACTCTGTGCTCAAGGAAGGTGGATGATCCTTGGTCCTGAGGCTTCATTCATTCATTCATTCATTCATTCAATCAGTCATATTTAGTGAGTACTTACTATGTACTAAGAGCTTGGAAAATACCATTCAGCAATAAAGAGAAATAATCCCTGCCCACTCTTGGCTAAGACTGGTAGTGCTAGTGGTTTAGGCAGTGCTGCTCATACTTTCTCATCCCTGTCAGTAATCTTCCATTGTGACACAGAACGCAACAAACAGGTGGGGAGAAGAGCAGTAGATGGCAAAGTTCATGCATAGGCTTTTGGATTTTCCACATGCAGAACCCATTAGTGACTGGTGACTACTACATAATGCCAATGGTATACAGTAGGGCCAAACCCCAGAAGGTGGTTGCTTAGATAGCCACTGTGATCTTTGCCACCCACATTAGCCAGATACCTGGAGAAAACATCCCAAGGAGGTTCTTCACTTGGAAAATTTCACCTTCCATGGCCCAGGTCACAGCAGGCATTCCTCTACTTGCAGAGCAGGGCCAGAACCCACGTCTCCCAATTCCCCGAGTTCTGCCCTTTTCCCAGGATCAATAACAGGGCTAGTACAAGGACAGAAATTTTACAACACTATTTAAGTGTCCCAAATGTAATAGTGTCTGGACTTAAACCCCCACACACTGCCCAGCCATTGGGAAAGGAACAGGCCGAGCCCTGGGTAGGATACGGTGAATCACGACGGTGATTAGAGGCCTTCCTCACTCCTGCTTGTGTAGCAGAACACTAAGTTCAGGAGAATGGGGCTCTCTGTGAGAACCAAATCATCCTTTGAACCACTGAATCATGGGCTTAATTCAGATGCGGGTGTTTAGGAGAAGGACTACTTACTACGTGGTTAAGTAGTTCTATTCCCTACTTGGGCCCACAACCCCTAGGAATGACTCTGAGAGGAGAGAGTGTGTCCAGGATGTCTAGAATGTGCTTTGCTTCCTTTACCTTGGTGTTTGTCTCATTATAATAGGAACCAAGGGAAGGATCTCCACATTTTTTAAATGAAATCCCTAATTTTGGGACTGAAACCTAGACTTTCCGATAGAAATTCAGGATGAGAAAGTTAGGTGGATAACATGACTTGGGAAAAAAAGGAGGAGATCAGTTTTGGCCATGTTGCACTTGAGGTGCTGAAAGGACATCCATGTAGAGATATTCTGGAAGAAGGATGATATGGTGAGTTTGCAGAGAAGAGAAGTCAGGCCTAGTGAGGTAGATTTGGGAGTCATCTTCAGAGAGGTGGCAGTTGAAGCCAAGGTAGTGGATGAGTTCCCCAAGTGAATGATTATAGACAGAAGGGGGCCCAGAACTCAGCCTTGACAGATACCCAGAATTAAGGAGTGGGAGGCAAAGGAAGAGCTGGTGAAAGAGATTGAGAATGATCAGCCAGAGAAGGAGGAAAAGAATCAGATGTGTGTGTCAGAAAAACCAAAGTTGTTGATGATGACGGTCTTTGCTATGCACTTACTAAGTGCCAAGCACTGTTCTAAGCACTGGGGTAGATACAAACTTATCAGGTTGGATGCAGTCCCTCTCCCATGTAGGGCTCACAATCAATCCCCATTTTACAGATGAGGCAAATGAGGCACAGAGAAGTGACATACAAGTGGCAGATCTGGGATTAGAACCTAGGTTCTTCTGGCTCCCAGGCCCATGCTCTATCCACTATGCCATGCTGCTTCTCATAGGTTCTTCTCAAGGTTGCTGCTTCTCAAGGTTATATAGTGTTTCTGGAGACAGTATCAAAGATATTTTAGAGGTCAAGAAGGATTAGGATGAAGGAGAGTTCATTAGATTTGTTAAAGAAGGAGGTCACTGCTGACCTCGGAGAGAGCAGTCTCCAGGGAGTGAAGCCAGTGAAAACCAGATTGTAAAGGGTCATGAAGGGAGCTAGAGGAGAGGAAATGGAGCTAGCCAGTATATACCGTCCATTTGAGGATTTTGGACATGAATAGGAGAAGGGAGATGGTGGTATAGTGTCACCGTCCTAAACCTCACCCTAGTTACCCACTGAGACAATTTCTGTTAGTGTTGGTGAAAGAGCTCTATATTGCCCATCACCAATTCCAATTACAAGCAAACAATACAAGTGATTTATATTCCTCATAAATGTGGCTATATCATGAATGGCAGTGTTGTGGGCTACATTTTCCCATAGATTTACATCCAATTAATGAGATTCCATTTTAAAACTAATGCCAACAAGATGGTCAAGCCCTAGATATAAGGAGATACTCAAATTGGGGATAGGGAGGGAATTGACTGCAGTGATGGGGCATGAGATTAGGTATAGGGTTCTCACATTTTAAGGGACATCAGAGAATAGTGCAGGGCACATCTCCAGTGCACCTGTGTTCACTCATTAATTCAATTGCATTTATCGATCACTTACCATGTGTGAAACACTATACTAAGTGAACCCTGCACTGTCCCACTGTGCCTGTGAGTTGAGTCCTCCCTAGTAGGTGTTGTGATTAAGACTTTCCGTAGGTAGTCAAAAGATCCCAAGACCTTGAATGGACATGTAAGTGCCACATTCAACAATGGCAAAAACCAGAAATTAATCTGGAATCCCAGGAAACAAGATTCTGAGTGAGGGACTGGCCCTTTGGAAAATAGGAAAACAGCATGGGATGGGCACTAGGGTGAGAACCACCTTCAATTAATGTGACACTTTTTAGTTTGCTGAGAAAGTGATGATCAGAGCTAGCACTCGGGTCACTTTTGTCCTCTCTTATCTCATCCTTCCCATCCTGCCTTGATCTACTCTGGAGCAGGGTGGAAGGGTCAGTGCAACTTTCCTGCCTCTCCCAGCTGGAGAGTGGAGGTCTTGGGACTGGGAATTTGGAGCTGGAAATATGGGGTCTGAGTTTCTAGGATGATGAATCTGGCAGGGGTTAAGGGAAGGGGGAAGTGCCTGGTGCCTGGATCTGAAGGTCTGGATGTAAAAGGAGCTGGGAGTGTAGGATTTGAGAACTGAGGTCTCAGAGACTAGGGCTGATTGGGTCGGGGGCTGTATCTGGGGGCCTGGGACTGTGAAGGCTGGACTAGAGGTCTGGGAATGTGGAGCCTGGAATCTGGGGGCTTGGGAGTTAGAGGCTGGGTTGAGACCTGGGAATGTAGAAGCTGGATCTGGCATCTAGAAATGTGGAGGCTGAATACAGGGGAGCTGGCCCTGGGGGCATGGGAATATAGAAACTGGACTGGAGGTCTGGGAATGGAGAGGCTATATCTGGGAGAGCTAGATCTGGGGTTGTGGAAGACTGTATCAGGAGGCCTAGGGGTATGTAGGCTAAATCTGGAGGAACTGAGGTTTAGAATCTGAAAACTGAGATCTAGGAGTCTGAAGCTGTGGGCGTGGAGATGGAAAGTTCAGTTTGAGGGCTGAAAATTTGGAACTGGGAATCTGGGATGTTGATTTGGACGGGAGGGGTGGGAAGAGAAGGAGGAAGTGGTGTTGGAGAGACCAAAGGATCGAAGGGAGGCTGTGAGCCTGGGTTCTGGGGTCCGGAGCCAGGGCAATTAGAAGTAGGCGAGAGCAGGGAATCTGAACGCTGATACAGCATTTGGAGTGGAGGGAGCAGGGTGAGGATTTGTTTGATCGTAAATCAAAGGGACAAACCTAAATATGTGTGAAAAGCCAAAAGGATAACCGACTGAAGCAGATTAGTTGACGCATCCCAGAGAGAGAGGGAGTCATCCTGCTGCGGAGACCGAGAAAGAGGCACAACCCAACTGGAAGACAAGAAGGCAAAGAATTAGGGGGGGAAAAAGTGCGAGGTTTTTGTTAGGAAGAAATTTAGTTCAGCAGTTTTGATCCGTGTCTGCAAACCTCTCCGCAGACCGGGACCCTGGGGGAAATCAGGCCTCCGACTCCACATTCCCCGAAATGAACTTTAATTACTTTTGACGGGAACGGACTCTATGGTCTCGGTTCCCAAAACGTGCGCCGTTGAGCCCCGCGGGGAATGGGAGAAGGCAGAAAAGGAAAATCTCGCCTTCAGGTCTCCCGCTCCGGCTGAACCGAGCGCTCTAACCGAGATCCCCTTTCTTCAAGTTAAGAAAAAAAATCCAAAACAAAACACAACACAAAAAACACAACACACAGTTAACCACCTGTCAGGGCTGAGGACACAATAAGGCTGCCCCAAAAAGAGCTTTTCATGCATGCGTAATATATTTGTTCAGCCATTCACTTAATGAAGCTGATAAATGTGATGCAAAACAATAGTCAAGTTAATCTATTTAGTAAAATGTTTTGAGACTTTCAGGCTGTGTTAAGGAGGGTAGTGTTCGGCGACATTTTCATCTGAATGCGCCACATCTCCCCTCTTAGGCGCACAAGGGGGTTAGAGCAATCTATGTGAATATAATTTCTTATAAATGTGTCTTTAATGGGTTTAATTCACCCTTGCCAGCTGTTTTGGGGGCTATTTTGTAAGAGCAAAACAAACGTTTCAGGCTTGGAAAGCTAGTTAAAATTAGTTTCGGTCACCGGGGCCAGGCTATATTTCCTGCAAACCATCTGCTTGATTGGCACAATAGAAGGATTTTCAAGGAAAAAAAGGGCGGGGGGAGTCGAGGGAGGGGGTGGATGGGGGAACCTAGAAAAGGCTTTGAGCTGCCCTTGGGGACGGTTCCTTGTGGCGAGCTTGAAGGTGACCGCTTTAGGTGACTTGCTTAGCGGGGTTCACGCCGGCCCCGGCCACAACACCCAGCACCCAGATTCTAGCATCCAGCCCCAGCACCCAGAGCCGGCTCCAGCGCTTGGCAAAACCCTTCTGCGGCCAGAGAGTCCTAGAAGACCAGGGGATCAAGGGGGAGAGGAGGGAGGGACCCCCCTCACCCCACTCCAGGGGCCTCCGATGCCTGCGGGGCTGTGGGGAGGAGACTCTGTCCACCCATCCAGTCCAGCCTCGGACACGCACAGGGCCGGGAGATAGGCGGGCGCTGGCCATTAGCCCTCCGGCTCCTGTGCACCTGCCAAAGTTTTTGAGCCTTAGGCACAGCTGGTCACCCCATTTTACTTCGCTGGCTAGAGACCCTCGAGGCAGGGCACCACCCGTCCCAAGAAGTGGAACAGGATGGGTGGGCTGGAGATCCCTAGGCAACTGGAAAGTCGTTCAATTGTTTTTCTCCTTTTTTCCCCTTCCCTGTTAAATCGGCTGGGGTGGAGCAGGAGTCAGGAGGGCCTTGCCTCCTGAGTGAGCTCCCCAAATAGCTCATCTCTTCCGGACCTCCCCAGTCCCCACACCCTGGGGGCCAGACCGGCCCCACTGAATCTACTGGCCGCCACTGCCCCAAGAGACGCGCTCGACGCGAGCTGTTCGGCCTCAGGAGGGTGAAGAGGGGGCGGGAGAAGCGCCCAACAAATCAGTCTGAAGGGGTACAGCAACTTCGGAGCTAGAAAAGGCCTTCGTCCTTCTCTCCTTGCTCCCGCCCTTCCTTCCTCTTGCTTCCCGCCCTCCCTCTCTCCGTCCTCGCTTGGCAGGGTTGGGGGAAGGGGCGCAGCGCGCCTAGACACACGCGGACCATCCCAGGCTTTGTCCTTTCAACTCAGCAGCCCCCCTCCCTCCCCACCACCTTTCTTTTCTTTTTCTTCCTTTTTTTTTATAAGAAGACACAAAGAAAAACTTCAAGACAAAGAACGCGAGTGACTTCTCCGAAATAAATTTGAAGATAACGACATTAAAATGGATGGCAGGAAGCACAAACCCAACGGGCACAGGGTCAAATGCCATTAGTCACAGGTCTTAGCTCCAGACGCCAGGGCCCGCCACCCCTTCAGCCATCACTGACTTTGAAAAGAAACTTCCAAGGGGATCACTTAAAATAAGATCCTTTCGTACGATTTCTCAGTTCCTTATGATCCATCTTCTCTCCCACCACGCTTCCCCACTCCCGTCAACCCAGCCCAGTCTTCCCCCGCAGCCTTCTCTGGTGTTTTCTTGTGGGCCACTGGGCCAGACCTCAAGAAACTGGGTCCACGTGGGTCTCAGCATGTAACTGACCGACCCTTCCAAAAAATGTCAGTCCCCCTTTTAAAGAGCAGAGAAATTAGCAGCAGTTGGTCTATAGTGAGGCCAAATATCCCCAGTGTATAGGTAAAGAAAGGAGTCAACGATCTCAATGGGCGGGATAATGGCTGTAAAAATGGGACCGTTTGGATATGAGCAAGACTTGGGCACGGCCCTGCCTCCCCTTTCGAACTGCTCTGTTTACCCCCTTTTTCTTCCCCGCAATATCCTAGAGATTGTTGGAACCAGCCAATATCTTCGAAAGCGAAGAGAGACGGCGGGAGTGTGTGTGTGTGTGTGTGTGTGTGTGTGTGTGTGTGTGTGTCGGATTTGGGGGTGGGGGGTATGAATGTGTGGGTGGGTGTGGATGGGTGCTGGGGGAGGGGGTACTTAGGTAGTACATGCAAAAAGCAAGGTGGTATCCTACCGATCAGAAATAGGATTAGCCACTGCGACTGCGAGTCACTGTTCAGAAAAAGGTAATTCATGGCTTCATCCAGGAGCAGGTGTTTCACAGGGTCTCGCTTTTGACCTGAGTTAGGTCTGTTCTGTAAACCTTATGATGATTTTTTCCTCTCGTTTTATTGCAAAACATCAAAGGTAGGATATTTTTGAGTTCTTAAGCAGATATCCGTCTCCTCCCACTCCCTCACTAACCCCCTCCCCTTTCGCGGGACCTCACTTTTACTCACACGAATTCCCCATACACAAACATCCTGTTCTAAATTTTAACTGCTTCCCCTACCCCTCGCAACCCGGCTCCTGCTTCCCTCCCCGGAGTGGTATCTTGCTAAACTAGCCAGACTAGTATCATTTTCGATTATTAATTCGTGTCCTCAGAAGTCTCCAATAAATAACGTTTTAATTTGAATCAAGGGAGTGCTTTAGTAGGCTCTTTCTGGCCTAATGTGATATAAATCGCAGATGCACTTTTATTGAATGGTTAAAGCAGCGACATGGAGATAATCGACACAAAACGCCCGAACAAAACCATCGAAAGAAATAAAGCTGGTTAATAAGATTTTTGAAAAAGCTTTGTGTTGGAAAAGCAAAAAGGGAAAACAGCTGAAGGTGACAGTTCATGGTTAATAGGATAAGGGCAGCATGGCGAAGCTGCACACTTCTCTTTGGGAAGGTTCAGAAACACTGAAGAAATGAATGGGACGTTTAACACATCTGTTATATCCTTTCGCAGGGAAATCAGGTAAAAAACAACTTCACCGCATTCCTCCATTCATCGACCAGAAGGAAAAGCAATTGGCTTTTGGAGAACTCCGTTTCAGGATGTAACTCTCAGAATATTTTGATTTTTCTCTTTGCTTGATTAGACAATACTAGGAATGAAAGTGTGAGGTTTCTTTTTGGCTTTCTGTACACTGGAATAAAGAAGAGTAATGAAGGATATTGCAGACATGCCGAATAGTTTTTAAAAGCAACCCAGGAGAGGGTTTGTTATTTTTCAGGATCGAGACATTTCAAAACCTTACTGCTGGGTGAGCGGCGGCTAAATAATCAACGATGGACATTTGGTTGAAGAGGGGATAGTTCTCTTTTAAACTAGAGGGGGAAAAGTGAAGAGCATTTCATTCAGAATCCCCCGCTTTGCCCTGATTTTTCTTGGGATTGGAATTCGATTGACACAGTTTCTGCACTTTTAGATCCAGCCTTCTGCTCTTCAACAGAAGTTGGAATTCCAAAGGTTTTCTTTTTTCCCCCAGATAGTCGTTTAGATGGTGTCTAAAAATGAAATAAATTAACAAATAAAAACCGCAACTCGGAATTTTCTGCGGACTTCGTGTTTTTTAGAACATGACACATTTTGCTGTACTTAATTAAAACGAGTCAGCCTCCGGGGGCAAAGAAGGCACATATACTTCTGAGCTATCCCGGGATGTCAAATTTTATACATATTTGTCAGAGGACCCATTTAAGAATTTTGGGTTTAGCTCCTAATCTAATTTTACTTACTTTTTTTCCCTTTGCCCCCAATTTTTTTTTGACAGCCTGGAGATGAGCTTGTATGCATATTTACTGATTTATTTTCTAATCTCAGCAGGGGAGCAGCAAATAAATTTAGTGCTTTCTTTAAATAATTCCTTTTCTATGAGGCAAGATGTCATTTGAAACTTTTAAATAGGCATTTAATTAGCCTGTGTGTGTTGCTTCTGAACAAAACCCCGCTGAGATCCTTTGGAGCACTATATTCCAAAGAGGCGGTCAATATGCAAAATTGATGACTACACTTTCTTTGTTACAAGGCCATTGTGCATTGCTTGCTTATGAAGTCTAATCCAATCATAAATTGCACCCCTGCACCAATCAGAGCGTCTAAAGCCCCCGATGAATGAAGCTCAAGTGGAGAACTTTGTTGAACCTCATTGTTCGAGCTGTCACTTTTGAAAGAGCTTTAGCAGGCTGACCACTATAAAACCCTTCATCTCGTAGGAAGGGCAAGTAGAACTCCTGTCAGACTTGCTAGCTGGATCTTTACTACAGAAGTTTGCAAAGCAGGAGAGGAGGTTCGGGGGGTGGGGAAGAAAGGGTCTCTCGCTGGACGTTCTGAATAAGGGTTACTCCTCCATACTATTGCGATGATGTTCCCTAGTTTAATAGCTCCTCCAGCCGTGTATCCCAGCCTCCTGCGACCCACTCCTACTTTAACACTGCCACAGACTTTGCAGACGGCATTTTCTAGTCATTCCAGCTTCTTGGTGGAAGATCTGATCAGGATCAGCAGGCCGGCCAGCTACCTGCCCCGGACC